>NC_053026.1:42947935-43020959 GCF_003073215.2 Triticum urartu | reverse complement strand
CCCCCCCCCCCCCCCCCCCCCCCCCCCCCCCCCCCCCCCCGCGCGAGATCTGGATCGGGGGCGCTTCAGCGCACGCCGCCCCGATCCCGTCGCCCCCGAGCCCGACGTCGGCGCCCAACCTGACGCCGCCCCACCGTCGCCGGCCTGCCCCGCCCCACTGCTCCTTCACCACACGCCATCGGCCTCGCCTGTCGTCACCACGCTGCCACCTGAGGATCTCGTCGCCGTCACCCTCGCCGCCACGCCTGGACGCCAACGCAGATCGCTGCGCCGCCACCTCGTCGGACCGCCACCCCGTCGTCGTCCCCGCGCCCCATTGCCCTGTGCCCTACTACCTCCCGTGAGCCCCCACCTTCTCCTCTTCCCCGCGCTCCGGCCGCGCACCTGGACGCCCGCGCCGTCTGTGCCCGGCGCATGGCCGCGCCCCTGTTTCCCCCCGCTCTGCTCCGCCTCCGGCCGCGACCAAACCCGCATCCGCTTGGTCCCGCTTGACCCGCCTCCCCTGCTCCTGTGGACGCCGAGCCTCCCCACCGGCCCCGGCGCGAGCCCTCGCCGTCGCTGCACCACCGCAACCGCCGTGAGCACACACACCCGCACTTCGCCGCCTGCCGCTGCCTTCCCCCTACCGCGTCGTGCTCGTCGCCGTCCCTGGTGTTGGCGCCGTCGTCCCGTGCCCCGCCTCCGCCTCTGGCCCCGCAGGCCACGCCACACCGGCGGCCAGTTCCCGCACCCCGCGGCTCCCCTGGTCTGCCCTTCGGGTGCAAACGCCCGGGTGCCCGCTGCCCGTTGCACCCGCAACCGCGCCCTGTACCCGCTAAGGCCACAGGGGCCTATGACAGCTGGGCCCCGTGCCCCAGAACGTAAAAAAAATGAATGAAAAAGAATTAAAAAAGATAAATAAATAATAATAAAATTAATAAATTAATTAATTAACCAAATAATTAACTTAATTAATTCTATTTAAAATAACTAATTATGATTAATTAACCTAATGACAAATTAACCTAATTAACCACTGTTAATTAACAGAACAGTCAATGACATGTGGGGCCCACATGTCAGTTCGACTAAGTCAACACCCTGTTGACTGATGACATCATGCTGATGTCATGTTGACGTCAGCAAACACTATTCTGGATAATGTTGATTTAAAAAGTTAAATAAATTCAAAAAATGATTTAAATATTTTAAAATCAATATAAAATAAACAGTAGCTCGAATGAGAAAACTTTGTACATGAAAGTTGCTCAGAACGACGAGACGAATCCGGATACGCAGCCCGTTCGTCCGCCACACACCCCTAGCATATCAAACACGCAATTTTCCCCCTCCGGTTCATCTGTCCGAAAACGCGAGACACCGGGAATACTTTCCCGGATGTTTCCCCCCTTCGCCGGTATCACATAATACCGCGTTAGGGCATACCTAGCACCGCGTATTGCCATGTCTTGCTTTGTGTTACATTTGATTGCTCTGTTATTTATTGTGTTCCCCCTCCGTTACTTCTTTCCGGTAGACCCTGAGGCCGATGCCGGTACCCCTGTGATCGACTACTTCGACGACCCCTCCTTCTTGTCTGAGCAACCAGGCAAGCCCCCCCTTTGATCACCAGATATCGCCTACTCTTTTCTATACTGCTTGCATTAGAGTAGTGTAGCATGTTACTGCTTTCCGTTATTCCTATCCTGATGCATAGCCTGTCCTTGCTACTACTGTTGTTACCCCTTACCTGCTATCCTACTGCTTAGTATAGGATGCTAGTGTTCCATCAGTGGCCCTACACTCTTGTCCGTCTGCCATGCTATACTACTGGGCCGTGATCACTTCGGGAGGTGATCACGGGCATATACTATATACTCTACACAGTTACCTTACCTGTGATACTGTTCGGACATGGGGGCTGAAGGGGCAGGTGGCTCCATCCCGGTAGAGGTGGGCCTGGGTTCCCGACGGCCCCCGAGTGTTACTTTGTGGCGGAGCGACAGGGCAGGTTGAGACCACCTAGGAGAGAGGTGGGCCTGGCCCTGGTCGGCGTTCGTAGATACTTAACACGTTAAACGAGATCTTGGTATTTGATCTGAGTCTGGCTACTGGCCTATACGCACTAACCATCTACGCGGGGACAGTTATGGGCACTCGACGTCGTGGTATCAGCCGAAGCCTTCGTGACGTCAGCAACGGAGCGGCGCGCGCCGGATTGGACTGGAACGCCACTAGGCTAGGTCTGCTTCCGGCCGCCCACGCAACGTGCAGGTGTGCTAAGGGCGATGGGCCCAGACCCCTGGGCGCTTAGGTTTAGACCGGCGTGCTGACCTCTCTGTTGGTCTAGGTGGGGCTGCGACGTGTTGATCTTCCGAGGCCGGGCATGACCCAGGAAAGTGTGTCCGGCCAAATGGGATCGAGCGTGTTGGGTTATGTGGTGCACCCCTGCAGGGAAGTTAATCTATTCGAATAGCCGTGATCTTCGGTAACAGGACGACTTGGAGTTGTACCTTGACCTTATGACAACTAGAACCAGATACTTAATAAAACACACCCTTCCAAGTGCCAGATACAACCGGTGATCGCTCTCTCACAGGGCGACGAGGGGAGGATCATCGGTTAGGGTTATGCTATGCGATGCTACTTGGAGGACTTCAGTCTACTCTCTTCTACATGCTGCAAGACGGAGGCTGCCAGAAGCGTAGTCTTCGAAAGGATTAGTTATCCCCCTCTTATTCTGGCATTCTGTAGTTCAGTCCACATATAATACCCTTACTCCATTTGATACCCATGCATATGTAGTATAGCTCCTTGCTTGCGAGTACTTTGGATGAGTACTCACGGTTGCTTTCTCCCTCTTTTCCCCCTATCCCTGCTACCTGGTTGTCGCAACCAGATGTTGGAGCCCAGGATCCAGACGCCACCGTCGACGACGACTCCTACTACACCGGAGGTGCCTACTACTACGTGATGCCCGCTGACGACGACCAGGAGTAGTTAGGAGGATCCCAGGCAGGAGGCCTGCGCCTCTTTCGATCTGTATCCCAGTTTGTGCTAGCCTTCTTAAAGCAAACTTGTTTAACTTATGTCTGTACTCAGATATTGTTGCTTCCGCTGACTCGTCTATGATCGAGCTCTTGTATTCGAGCCTTCGAGACCCCTGGCTTGTAATATGATGCTTGTATGACTTATTTTATTTGTAGAGTTGTGTTGTGATATCTTCCCGTGAGTCCCTGATCTTGATCGTACACGTTTGCGTGTATGATTAGTGTACGATTAAATCAAGGGCGTCACAAGTTGGTATCAGAGCCGACTGCCTATAGGAATTCCCTTCCACACTCCTTGGCCAAAGTCGAGTCTAGGCATTGCAAAACTTTTACTAACTTGGCTGTGTGCCTTACGGGCCCACGTCGCCATCCGGGTGGTATTAGGATCTTTTACTCCTCGATCCTTACTCTGGGACTCTGAACTCTCTTCTATTCGGGTTTAATGAATTTACTAAAAATCTAACTTAGGTTCTCGAAAATACTTTCTCCCGGAGAAGCCCCTTCAGTCCAGATGATCGCCGACTGCACCAGAAGATTTCGAGGATACTCTCCGATTTTCTCTCGAGACCTTGTGCCCGTTGCTTTTGCAATTCCCGACCACCGATCAACCCTTATGGATAAATACTTGCAGTTGTTATGCTTGCATACCTCCCTAGTTGGTCTTGTTATTACAAGATACCCCGAAATACTCGTCGTATTTTTGAGAATCCTTCGAGCTTACTGCCTTGCTGTTCTTTGTCACCTGAATACCCCTACGGATAATTCTCGCACTCATCGAGTATCCGCTCATCCCCAGATATTCATGCAGTTCACAAAATTCTTCGAAATACCATTCGGTCTTCCGAAAATCCTGAGCAACCTATTGCTCCTGAAATTCTTGCTTGCTTGCATTATGGTTAATCCCATAAGTATAGTAGTCTTATTGGCAACCTTGTCAATATCATTTTTAGTCCATTGACTCAATATGTTGCGAAGCTCGCAATCCTCACTCAGAACATAGAATTCATCCTTCCAGCTCAGATGTCATTTAAAACATGAGCTGGTCCTCGGCCAATCAGATTGCCATCGATTGTACCCCTAAGTCTATTCAACTTGTCCGTCCTTGATCAGAGCGTTTGCTCCTGATCCCTTGTTTTGAAAATCATAAATCCTTTGTTATTTAAACGTTGAATTATTCAGATGTTTTGTAAAACGATGCATTTGCATTCTTTCTTCCTCTGATTGGGTATCGACACTCACATCAGCTCCATTGTGGATCACCATATCCACTGTTGGATTATTATCCGACAATGTCCTTCATAATTAATCACCTTGTGAGTTATTTCTCCGATACATAATGCCTTTGGTAATTTGTATCCTCTCCTTTTGCCAACCATGCTCTTCTTTCGAGCTGGTAATATTTACTCTCAAAGCTTGTGGTATATGTTTCCACGATACCTTGACAGGTTGAACCTATGCCTTCCTTAATTTGTGTGACCTCGAAATTTATGCGGGTTATACCCTGCTGACGCTTCATCAGATAACTTTTCAACACTACAACTTCGAAAAGGGGAGGTAAATGTAAGGTTATGCATTGAAGAAGTGGGAGTCGACCTTGAACTTTGTGTTCATGCCCATGGACACGATGTAGATCTTATCGTTAAAGCTTCTCTTAAATTAATTACTCCCTTGATATAAGTTCATATTATATCTGGGATCTGGCCTTTTGCAATCGTGGTTTCGACCATGTTCTCTTTTAGGTACCGTTTCTCGTGCAAGTTTAAGCACTTGTCTTCTGCAGAGCAATACCCCAGTCCAACCTCTACTTTGATCTGTCGTCGAGTATTACCCCCTGGTATCTCGAGGATACCACGGGATACATAACTTCTTATGAGTTCTTCATCAACTAATATTCTTGCCGATTCCATTTTTCCAACGGGTTCTCAGTTGTTAGAACCCCTCAAGGACACCGACAACTGAATTGAGTCCGCACTATGATTCAACAACTCTTGGTAACCTTCATTACTTACGAGTCTGAACTCGATCACGTCATTCCGAGCCTACTCGTCTATATCATTATCGTGCCAAATTTTAACTGTGCTACCTGGTCCTTCTTTCCGGAGCACAATTTCGATGATGGGCTGGGCTTACGTTGATCTTCCTTGTCTTATTGTTTCACCTCAAACAACAAACTTGATTTCAAGTTTGTGTCGCACCCATGGTTCCAATAACCTTTCGCTTCATCATTCGTTTGACTTGATGTCATCGCCGACCGATTACATCTCCATGAAACCTCTCGACAGAAATTGTCATGATCATCATCAACATTTCGAGCTCCTCAAGGATATCAATTGAATTCCTGATGAGAAATACCATCCTTGCCCTCGATGATTTGTGTTATCATCGACCACTCGATTGCCTTCCGTTCAAACACAAACTTGTTCGTGTTTTGTGTTATACCTTGAGATCCTTACTATCCAGCATTTGTTCTCCTTTACCTTGGAGTATTACCATCTTTTATGTCAAGAATGTTGTGAGAATTTCACCACCTCTTAAGAATTCTTGGTATCGTGATACTTCTCACCATCACCATTCTTTCTTGGTCCTCGTGTTGATTCCAACCGGGGTACCAACAAGTGAACGGTGTTGTTTGGATTCTGCACTTCTAGCAACCCTATTGCTTTGAAGTTAATGGTCGGCCGTTCGTTCTTAGACTGTTGATTAATGAATCACCATTCTGACATTGGTCGTGCAACCCAACCCATATTTTGGGCGCACCTTTCAACCAATGTTTAATTGTGTATGTTTTCCGTGAGCATACTTCCTTATATCATTTGATCTGACAAATGTTATCTCCTTGTTCACTTAATTGTGGAAATCCATCTTTTGGAAATCTCGATGAATTGCCGTTGAGTTCACCAGACACCTCCTTGTCCTCTCCTTGGATTAATGATGAACTCTTGTTAACGGAAATCACTTCATAGTTCTTTTCCCGAGAATCTTACATTGTCATCTCGTCAATTGTGTTGCACCTTTTCTTCTCAGGCTTACTAAGTCGGAGGTATCCCGACACCAATTAGATCTGAACCTCAATTAGATATGATGGTGGGAACATATTTCCAAGAGTAATAACAATGGTCTTTATATGACCCGGTAAGGTGATGTCATGCCTAGTACACCAGGACGGAGGGCCTATTGCTATAGTTTCCTTGTTAGCAAGGTTATCCATTCTTCCATGAGGAAATTGTAAGACTTATTCTATAAGTTCTTCCTGATGGACCCTTTTTGTTTCCAAAGTCTGAACTTGCTTGAAGACCATGTAATGCTATCTCGAAGCATGTCTGTGGTACTCCGATTTTCAAAGAGAACATTTGAAGCCCAATGCTAAATGTTTCCTGCTCAATTACCCAAACACCACTGTATGGGTAATGTCATGAAATCCCCCCCCCCCCTTACCTAAAGGGTTCTCTACATTATATCCTGTCAAGGAAATCATGCTTTGCTTGTCCTTGGGAATGATATACCCCAAAAAAAAGTGCTAAACACATTTTCCTTTCCATTGTTCTGTTTAATCTGATACATATGTTTTCCTTTCCATTGTTTGGTTTAATCTTTCTTGTGAGCTATATGATCTAAGCAGTAATATTCTCCTGCTTTTGTAAGCACCTCGGTGTACAACTCTGTTAGTAAGAACCTGTTACTATTGTTGATGACATTCCGGTATCCACCGATGGACGAGAACTTTGCCTAATGGTCCGCCTTGTTCAATGAGCAGGAAAAGGGTTCTCTTCATCCCTCGCCCTTGGTACCAACGTTGTTGCCAACATAACTGACAGGCTACCCTCTGACAGGCCTTACTACATGATCGTGCAAGACGTCATCACCCTTCCTACTTTTAGCCCACATGGTGGGCCCATAACCCATAGTTCCACATGATCGAAACCTGACTCTCCTGTACACCCACTGTTCCCAAAGTTATTCCTCCCGCGTGGACTCATATGTAATTCATGAGCCACCTCCCGATGAGATCATCAATTCTGGCATCGAACACAATAATTAATCCGTTGCTTTGAAACCCCTTTCACCTTCTGGCTAGGCATCGAACGATTGTCTATCCGCTTGAAACTTCTTATTGTACCGTCTTACTTTGCTCTCAATGTGTTTCATTTGTTCAACTCCAGAGATAGTCATGTGTTCATTCATGGGATAACCCCAGATGATTACCCCTTATAGCATCCTATCGTTATCGACCTGCCCCTTACCTACTCGTAAGTACGATGGAGTTCCCGAAGAAAGGATGCCGACTTCATCATGATGACCTGGAGAAGATCAACTTAATGGATCGACCTCCTCGAGAAGAGTAACCAAGACCAACAAGACCCGTTAGGATTTCGTAACCTATTTCCTTCCCCGCACTTCCCCTCTTAAATCTCGGGACGAGATTTCTTGTAGTGGAGGAGAATTGTGACGCCCAGGTAATTAAGCTACAGTGATCCTCTACTAATGACGCCATGTCACCTCGATTATAGTTGCTAATCTCGAGTTAGTTCGAAACCGATTCAAATTCAAATTTAAAATATAGGCAAACAACAAAAGTTTTCAAACAATAAAACTAAAATGTCCAGGTTGTTCCAAATAATGCGTAGGTAATTATGGTGGAGAAACCATACATTTATAAAATATTAATAATGCTATAAGATGGATAAAACTGTAGATAAAACAATTAAATTAAATGCCTTTTGTATTATGTAAAATACTAAACTGTTCTGTTTAGGGTAAATCTTTTTATGGCAGTGGGTTTAGTGCAATGCTAAATTTAGGAGTTGAAATTATATTTTTACAAAATCAAAATAAAACAGAAAAGAAAATAAATAAAAAGAACAGAAAACCTAAACTAAAAAAAGGAAATAGCACCCCCACTGGGCTCCGGCCCAGCTGGCCTGCCCAACTAGGCCTTGGCCCAACTAGCCGAAACCAGTCAGACCGGCCCACCCGGTGCCCCCCCTGTATAACCACCCCCACCCGGTGCCCCACCCGGTCCCCCTCCCACTCCCCCCCCTCCCCCCCCCCCCCCGCGCGAGATCTGGATCGGGGGCGCTTCAGCGCACGCCGCCCCGATCCCGTCGCCCCCGAGCCCGACGTCGGCGCCCAACCTGACGCCGCCCCACCGTCGCCGGCCTGCCCCGCCCCACTGCTCCTTCACCACACGCCATCGGCCTCGCCTGTCGTCACCACGCTGCCACCTGAGGATCTCGTCGCCGTCACCCTCGCCGCCACGCCTAGACGCCAACGCAGATCGCCGCGCCGCCACCTCGTCGGACCGCCACCCCGTCGTCGTCCCCGCGCCCCATTGCCCTGTGCCCTACTACCTCCCGTGAGCCCCCACCTTCTCCTCTTCCCCGCGCTCCGGCCGCGCACCTGGACGCCCGCGCCGTCTGTGCCCGGCGCATGGCTGCGCCCCTGTTTCCCCCCGCTCTGCTCCGCCTCCGGCCGCGACCAAACCCGCATCCGCTTGGTCCCGCTTGACCCGCCTCCCCTGCTCCTGTGGACGCCGAGCCTCCCCACCGGCCCCGGCGCGAGCCCTCGCCGTCGCTGCACCACCGCAACCGCCGTGAGCACACACACCCGCACTTCGCCGCCCGCCGCTGCCTTCCCCCTACCGCATCGCGCTCGTCGCCGTCCCTGGTGTTGGCGCCGTCGTCCCGTGCCCCGCCTCCGCCTCTGGCCCCGCAGGCCACGCCACACCGGCGGCCAGTTCCCGCACCCCGCGGCTCCCCTGGTCTGCCCTTCGGGTGCAAACGCCCGGGTGCCCGCTGCCCGTTGCACCCGCAACCGCGCCCTGTACCCGCTAAGGCCACAGGGGCCTATGACAGCTGGGCCCCGTGCCCCAGAACGTAAAAAAAATGAATGAAAAAGAATTAAAAAAGATAAATGAATAATAATAAAATTAATTAATTAATTAATTAACCAAATAATTAACTTAATTAATTCTATTTAAAATAACTAATTATGATTAATTAACCTAATGACAAATTAACCTAATTAACCACTGTTAATTAACAGAACAGTCAATGACATGTGGGGCCCACATGTCAGTTCGACTAAGTCAACACCCTGTTGACTGATGACATCATGCTGATGTCATGTTGACGTCAGCAAACACTATTCTGGATAATGTTGATTTAAAAAGTTAAATAAATTCAAAAAATGATTTAAATATTTTAAAATCAATATAAAATAAACAGTAGCTCGAATGAGAAAACTTTGTACATGAAAGTTGCTCAGAACGACGAGACGAATCCAGATACGCAGCCCGTTCGTCCGCCACACACCCCTAGCATATCAAACACGCAATTTTCCCCCTCCGGTTCATCTGTCCGAAAACGCGGGACACCGGGAATACTTTCCCGGATGTTTCCCCCCTTCGCCGGTATCACATAATACCGCGTTAGGGCATACCTAGCACCGCGTATTGCCACGTCTTGCTTTGTGTTACATTTGATTGCTCTGTTATTTATTGTGTTCCCCCTCCGTTACTTCTTTCCGGTAGACCCTGAGGCCGATGCCGGTACCCCTGTGATCGACTACTTCGACGACCCCTCCTTCTTGTCTGAGCAACCAGGCAAGCCCCCCCTTTGATCACCAGATATCGCCTACTCTTTTCTATACTGCTTGCATTAGAGTAGTGTAGCATGTTACTGCTTTCCATTATTCCTATCCTGATGCATAGCCTGTCCTTGCTACTACTGTTGTTACCCCTTACCTGCTATCCTACTGCTTAGTATAGGATGCTAGTGTTCCATCAGTGGCCCTACACTCTTGTCCGTCTGCCATGCTATACTACTGGGCCATGATCACTTCGGGAGGTGATCACGGGCATATACTATATACTCTACACAGTTACCTTACCTGTGATACTGTTCGGACATGGGGGCTGAAGGGGCAGGTGGCTCCATCCCGGTAGAGGTGGGCCTGGGTTCCCGACGGCCCCCGACTGTTACTTTGTGGCGGAGCGACAGGGCAGGTTGAGACCACCTAGGAGAGAGGTGGGCCTGGCCCTAGTCGGCGTTCGTAGATACTTAACACGTTAAACGAGATCTTGGTATTTGATCTCAGTCTGGCTACTGGCCTATACGCACTAACCATCTACGCGGGGACAGTTATGGGCACTCGACATCGTGGTATCAGCGAAGCCTTCGTGACGTCAGCAACGGAGCAGGCGCGCGCCGGATTGGACTGGAACGCCACTAGGCTAGGTCTGCTTCCGGCCGCCCACGCAACGTGCAGGTGTGCTAAGGGCGATGGGCCTAGACCCCTGGGCGCTTAGGTTTAGACCGGCGTGCTGACCTCTCTGTTGGTCTAGGTGGGGCTGCGACGTGTTGATCTTCCGAGGCCGGGCATGACCCAGGAAAGTGTGTCCGGCCAAATGGGATCGAGCGTGTTGGGTTATGTGGTGCACCCCTGCAGGGAAGTTAATCTATTCGAATAGCCGTGATCTTCGGTAACAGGACGACTTGGAGTTGTACCTTGACCTTATGATAACTAGAACGGATACTTAATAAAACACACCCTTCCAAGTGCCAGATACAACCGGTGATCGCTCTCTCACAGGGCGACGAGGGGAGGATCAACGTTTAGGATTATGCTATACGATGCTACTTGGAGGTCTTCAGTCTACTCTCTTCTACATGTTGCAAGACGGAGGCTGCCAGAAGCATAGTCTTCGAAAGGATTAGTTATCCCCCTCTTATTCTGGCATTCTGCAGTTCAGTCCACATATGATACCCTTACTCCATTTGATACCCATGCATATGTAGTATAGCTCCTTGCTTGCGAGTACTTTGGATGAGTAACTCACGGTTGCTTTCTCCCTCTTTTCCCCCTATCCCTGCTACCTGGTTGTCGCAACCAGATGTTGGAGCCCAGGATCCAGATGCCACCGTCGACGACGACTCCTACTACACCGAGGTGCCTACTACTACGTGATGCCTGCTGGCGACGACCAGGAGTAGTTAGGAGGATCCCAGGCAGGAGGCCTGCGCCTCTTTCGATCTGTATCCCAGTTTGTGCTAGCCTTCTTAAGGCAAACTTGTTTAACTTATGTCTGTACTCAGATATTGTTGCTTCCGCTGACTCGTCTATGATCGAGCTCTTGTATTCGAGCCTTCGAGACCCCTGGCTTGTAATATGATGCTTGTATGACTTATTTTATTTGTAGAGTTGTGTTGTGATATCTTCCCGTGAGTCCCTGATCTTGATCGTACACGTTTGCGTGTATGATTAGTGTACGATTAAATCAGGGGCGTCACAATATATGACCATTTCAGTTTCAATAATTTATTGATTCTCTTAAAATTAAATGATGTCTCGTCATCTTGTGTTTGCTTAAATATATAATTAATAGCCAGGGATTAGAGGCCGGATGTATAAAAAAATTAAAGCTTGGCTCTTGCACAGTCATTACCAGTTGCATGGACAGCAGTGGACAGAAAGCTAGATAAGCAGGATGCCGCTTTGCAAGCTTACTCGTGCATCAATGAACCATTGAAGAAGTGAAATCTATCCACATACCCAGGTCGCAAGCTTACTCGTGCATCAATGAACCGTTGAAGAAGTGAAATCTATCCACATACCTAGGTCGCAAGCTTACTCCTGCATCAATGAACCGTTGAAGAAGCGAAAACTATCCACATACCCAGGTCGCTTTGCAAGCTTACTCGTGCATCAATAAACCGTTGAAGAAATGAAATATATACACATACCAAGGTCTATGACAGGAGCCTAGAGAGGCCATCTAGTACTGTCACCAAGGGGAGATCACTTCTTGTCGAGATCGATTGAGCCTCTTCTCGAGCTCCCTGGTCCCGATGTGTCCTGTCTTCCTCAATCTCACTGCACCATTCCTCTCCCCTTGCGGCATCCTCTCTGCTGCATAAATCATATATTGCATTTGCAGCAATATAAATGCTATTCTCAGTACTCCACAGCTTACAGTAGTAAAAATCAGCACTTTCCAAACATACAAAAGATCAACGATCTAACTTTCCTAACTTATCCAAATCAACTGATCTCTCTCATTAATGCAATTTGCTTTAGGAAACAAATAATAGATTTCCAGGAAACCAATAAAGGATTTTAAGAAAATTAACAAGTAAACCATGACAAACAAATCTTATTAAGGAGTCCGTACTTGGTTTCGTTCGTTCGTACCCTTCGACCCCCTCCCGCTGTTCCCCTCGATCCCCCACCCACCGATTTTCTCTATACCTCCACCGATTTTCATTAGAAAAAGATACGTCGCCAACCCCACCGGTTTTATTGAAAGAAGGAAGTCGCCAGGCAACCCAATTTTCTGAACGCTATCTCCCACGTCCCATAGACAAAAAAGGAAACCATCCCTGTCCAGATTTTCTTTTCCTTATGAACATAACATTTATTCCATATACAACAGTAATCATATCACCAATCAGACTACAATCTTTCCTCTACTTCTACTGAAGCAGTTGGTAGCCTGGTAGTCCGGTTTTATTTTTGTCTGGTTTTATTTTCTCCCACCTCCCACGGGTTTTCTTATCCATTGGTTTATTTTTTACTCTACTATTTTATTTAAAAAATCAGCACTTTCCAAACATACAAAATATCACCGATCTAACTTTCCTAACTTATCCAAATCAACTGATCTCTCTCATTAATGCAATTTGCTTTAGGAAACAAATAATAGATTTTCAGGAAACAAACAAAGGATTTTAAAAAAATTAACAAGTAAACCATGACAAACAAATCTTATTAAGGAGTCTATACTTGGTTTCGTTCGTTCGTACCCTTCGACCCCCCTCCTGCTGATCCCCTCGATCCCCCCACCCACCGATTTTCTCTATACCTCCCCCGGTTTTCATTAGGAAAAGATACGTCGCCAACCCCACCGGTTTTATTGAAAGAAGGAAGTCGCCAGGCAATCCAATTTTCTGAACGCTATCTCCCACATCCCATAGACAAAAAAAGGAAACCATCCCTGTCCAGATTTTCTTTTCCTTATGAACATAACATTTATTCCATATACAACAGTAATCATATCACCAATCTGCAATCTTTCCGTATATACAACTGATACCTCCATCTCCTCTCTGTTCAAATTGCCATGTTTGTCCGTGGTTCCCCGTCTCGGCGAGGATCCCCGGAAGCGAGCAAATTTTTCCATCGGAACAGGAGATGACGGGGCACATGTCGACGACACGCCCGGCCGCTACGACCGAGGAGGAGGAGATGGTCATGGCCGCCTCTGGAGCGGTCAATGCCGCGCCACCGGACGCAGACGATCGGGAGCAGCAGAAGAAGGCGCATGCGAGGAACAAGAAGAAGCGGCGGAGGGTGTTGAGCGAGGAGGAGCTGGCTGTGCAGAGGTCCGTGCTCTGCTAGGCCCGCCGCGGCAGAGGCGGGCGACGAGGAGGAGGCGGACTGCGGGCACCTGTTGCCGGCTGGGAGGCGGCGGCCGCGCGTGGCGGTGGAGCTGCATGCGCACTCGGCGGCAGCGACGGCTCGCTCTTGCCCGCGACACTCGTGGAGCACGCGCACCGCAATGGAGTAAGCCTTTCTTCCTGCCTGTCACCAACTACATAGACGTTCGCGACGTGCTCGACGAAACAACTGGCTCCAATGTTCTTCAGTTCCGTAATAGCCGATGCCATGTCCGAGCTCATCCTCGTGCGCTCCTAAACACCTCCGCCGCCACTTCTTTTAGTCTTGCTGTGCTTTTTTCGGAAGGATAATGCCTAGCACATTCGCACTCTAACTCTGTTGCCTGGTGACCAGCATAGGTGAAGGTGCTCGCACTAACTGATCATGACACCATCGCCGGTGTCCCGGAGGCGATGGAGTCTGCAAAGGAATTTTCCATCAGGATCGTCCCAGGTGTTGAGATAAGTGCCCTTTATTCGCCTAGGTAACCCTCTTCACGCCACCCTAAAATTTGTAACATGCCTTGATGATCACACAGATGTGGTTAATTCTCAAAGTTGTTAATTGTTCCGAAAGCAATGGATCAGGAGCGGATGAACCTGTTCATATTCTCGCATACTACGGTTGGGGCCCTGGGAAATCTCAGGAACTAGAGAAGGTTCTATCTACCATCAGGGAGGGCCGCTATACACGTGCCAAGGAGATGCTATCGAAACTTAGGAACCTCGGCATGCCATTGAACTTTGAAGATGTGTCTAATATAGCAGGGAATGGAGTGGCTCCAGGGCGGGTGCACGTGGCGCGTGCCATGGTTGCAGCTGGATATGTTGATAATTTTTTTTTTGAAGCCCAGAACCGTAGAACAATCGTTCTACGGTATATTTTCAGTAAAAGAAAAAAACAACGAAAAAAGAAAAGGAAAACAGTATTTACATAAATTGGTAACATAGGCAAGCTTTCAGCAGGTACTTTTACGATGGAGGGCCTGCTTATGCTATGTAAGTATACATTTTGAATCATGGTCATGCATGTTTTTGCTTCATTTTGCAGCAGCTGCAGAGTAGTTAGTTTGTACTGATGTGGATTTCTGCTGTTCATTTGTAGTGGCAGTGAGCCAGTTGGGAATCCGTTGTGCAGCTAATATGTAGAACTGGAGGCATAGCTATTTTGGCTCATCCATGGGCATTGAAAAATAATGTTGTTGTGATAAAGGATTTGAAAGCTGATGGTCTGCATGCTATTGAGGTCTATCGAAGCGATGGGAAACTATCTGGTATGAACAGCATGATCATTTTTCAGTCATAACAAGTGATACTTTGTGTTACCAATTTATGCAGATACTAATGATGCATCTAACGTATATGTCTATTGTATCCCATTGTTGAGAAGAAAATGTCTAATGTATCTGAACTTCAATGGAATTAACTGCTGAATTTGTCTAAAACAGGTTTGAGTGATCTTGCTGATACTTATGAGCTTCTGAAGCTTGGTGGATCAGATTACATTGGACGAGATGACAAGGAAGAAGCTGATATAGGAATTGTTGATCTTCCGGTCTTGGCGTTTTTTAGATTTCTTGGTAGCTCAACCAATTTGGTGCAATGCTATCAAGGAAATATTTGCAAACGCCACTGAAAGATCATAAGTATATATGGCCCAAAAGGATGTCATCGGACTATCTCTCTAGATGATTTATGTAATATGTGTCTTTCTTATCCAGAACTGGAGGAAACAGATGATTCTGAGATTGAGGTCCTCCGGGCGAAACTTGCAGACAGACAGCAATTCTGTTCATAAAGGAACCATCGTTCTCATCGACAGCTGCAGGCTGTTGTGTGACACAGAGATCTCATTTTTCTAGCAACTACAGGCACTCAGTGAAGAAGTGGGAAGGAGGAAGTTGGTCAGACGATTATCTGATGACCTGAGATGCTACCTGGCGTCTTCTAGTAACAAATATAATTTCTTCTCCAGCAAAAAGATTAAAAGAACATTGAGAGGCATGCTACAGATAATTTCTCCATGAGAATTGCTCATAATTTTGTAACAAAGACAAACATGAGAGTAGACCTCTTACACTTGACTCCGGCACCTCTTCCTAGAAATAGATCGAACTGAAGTTTGTTGTTCGATTTTTTACATACCTTTTGTGTAGGCCAAAGGTGTGATTCTTCAGGGTTAATACTTCATATATTGTTAGCTCTTGATTCTTGTAGGACATTTATGAAAATTTAGCTTCAAATTTATTCGTATTTTTTCTGGGACATTTATAAGTGTGTGCCCAAGCTTCATGTATGTACAGTGCACACACTTTGTTCGACAAATTATAACCCCAATCAAGGTCAAAATCGACACATATATGACATCACAAATCTCCTCCAAGGAATGGTCATATAAAAAAGACACTTAAAAATAGAATTCGTTCGAAGTATGTTGTTTTCCTTTCTTGAACTTGTATTCCGTCATTTATTAATATTTATTTACCACGTCCATTAATGTATTATGAAGCTAATTTTACATAACATTACAGGGGCATGAACGAATAAGGAGTGAATTTAGATCATGGCCCTTCAGGTTTGAAGGTATTGTCCATGTAAATTTGTTATTCCTACTGAAATTGACATACTAATCCTACACGCACCTGAATATTCTTGCAGGGATATATTATGATAACTCCCAAAACTCAATACTGTATAATGGCAGAAGTTGATAATCTATATCAGCAGGAGCAAGCTTTTTTAGGGCCAATGACAGTGGGAAAGGCTCCCACTGACTTTCTTTTTCTTTATTAAAATATGTTAGGGGCCAACTATACAATTTTTTTCTTCCTCTGCTCCAAGAAAACCATAGAAACATGGTGGAAAGGACTAAAACGAAATAGTTGTGTGCACTCTTTATAGCGGAGAAGGTAAGAAAAAAAGAAAATTTCTTCTTCTGCTCCAAGTTTCACAACTCTAAATCTATCAGTTGTAGAAGAAGGCATAATGGAGATTAGACTAATTTTCCTTCTCATTTTGAAGATCACAACAACATTTACACCATCACAACGCACAGGAACCTTACTGGTAAGCGGTTACATCAAAAAGAATTTGGAAATCAGCAATCATCAGTTGTGAGATAACAAAATAATCACTTCTGACTTGATCACTCAAAAGAACTTATGCAGGAGAGAACCCTTACTGTGCCACTGCTCACGCCATAATTTATTTGATTCAAGTGGAGAGCTTTTCTATTCCCCCAAAGCCCAAGATATACATCATTGTTTCAGAGAAAGGTAATAGCCTGAGCAGATTCTAGATAAGAAAAGGTCGAGGAAGATTATGTTCCTCAATTTTTAAAGTCACTGAAGTGCATGAAGCTAGATTTGAGAGTGAGACTGAGAAGAAAAGACCATGGGGTGATCAAAGTACAACAGGTGGTTCAAATAGAATGTTCAGAGAAAACCGGAACACCCCGTATTCCAGCCCAGAGATCGAGGAGAAGTCTTCTGGAATACGGCACTGCTTAGCATAGAACAAACCAGCTTTCTATTATTACACGAATATGATTACAAGGTCTCCGATATTACAATGAATAACATCGGCACGGCGACACTACGCCATCCTCAGTTGCTCTATGCAAGCAGCAGAAGAACTCGAAGCAGCGGAATAACTCTAGCAGCGGGACAACGACGACGGTGGTGAACTCCACTCCGCAGGGACTCTGGCTGGAACGCTTATCCTAGCTCGCGAACATAGGAACAACACCAAACAGGCAAGCAATCCAGGCATGACCGACAAGCTGGCATGACACGCCAGGTCAGTACATTGAATGTACTTGCAAGCTCACAATTAACCAGAAGCATTCAAGACAAACAACAGCATGGCAATTACAAGTTAATCAGGGATCAATATGAGGTCATCAGAAAAACATGGCATGAACAACATGACATCCAAAGTAATACTCCCAAAATAATACCAGCTACCATCATGAAAATAACCATAATAGCCACTAAGAATCCAAAGGCAACATGAACATGATACCAATAAAACAATATGAGCATAGAATGAACATATGAATCTGTCGATACTAACATGCAACATGATAACACTACATGCACCAATTATTCTGCTCGGGTTATCTTGCAACCATCACACACAGCACTTACCAACCTTGGACATCACACGATCATCTCAGGATCAAATCAAGCTTGGTATAAACAATACCGTAGTAATCGTTAAATGACCACAGGGAGCTTGATCTTTACCCATGATTCTCGCACAACATCACGAACATCCAACAACTCGGTATCCTCGATACCAGGGTGATCATTCCGGCGATCACAACCATGACCAACACTTGGTCTCAAACGGTGATCATTCCGACGATCACAACCATGACCAACACTTGGTCTCAAACAGTGATCATTCCGGCGATCACAACCAACTTAACTCCTCATCGAGGTTGTCATTAATCAAGTTATTATTAATATTGTTGACTCACGGGGGACCGACACGAACTGGGCCCTTATCCGCGGGCTCGGCTATCGATAGGTTTAATATACACTCTACAAAGGTAGCACACTGTACCCACACCATGGAACCCATGGCCTCGCACTCCCATTTGGGTGGACCAACGGCGTTCCGACAAAACCGATCTATTGTCATGAAACTCTCTCGGCCATTCTGACCCACTCCCAACTGGGCTAGTCCTGGGTGGCCCTGTGTCTACCAAAGACACCCCGACCACCGTCGTGGTCAAACGTCCCTCACGGGAACCGGATCCATAAAAATAAAAACAACAGGCACACAAGGTTATGTCCGCCTACCTGATCAGGGTAAGCACGCCCATAGCCTTCCCTCGTGGGAGGCACAGGTGAGATGCATGGCAATAGACCCAGTTAGGACCTGACCCATAAGGTAAGCGTGGTTGCACTGGTCAGTTTCGATCTGGCGGCACCATGACTCAGCCAATAGTTGTTCAAGTTCGATTAAATACGGTTAAACTTGAATGCAAAATGCCGAGCCATGATAAAATAACATGATGCAATTACAATGCATGAGCATGATATCAACATAATCACGGGATGCAACATAACTATCCACCGCATCAACTATGAAATAATCTCCAACTGAACATGGCATAATGACGAGCATAAATATTACAATTGCAACACTACTCATAGTATAACATAACATGACCATTATCATCAACCATAAATAACATGCAAGAACTCATCAATAATATTACCGAGTAACACTTAACCAACTAACAGCAACGGAACAATGCCGATTAACAGTACTCGGTAACCGACGTTAGTCATGCACCGAAGAGCATGACCAACCCAACATGTACTACTATCAAGCATGGCAATATGAAAGTAATACTAGCAACTAGCAGGGCATGATAACCAGGTGCATAACAACATAGCAAACAAGTAAGCACAATCCCAGAAGCATTACCGAAACAACGATAACCATATTTTAAACAAGCAATCATTTAATAAATATTCAAGTTGAAAACCATGGCTACTGCATGACTATCATGCAAGTGGGTATTGTGGCTTGCCTGGGGGTGAAGAAGGCACCGTGAAGAAGTGCGGTGAAGCCGCGGAAAGATTTGCCGGAAACAGTTCTCTCTCGGAGGGGCTGTTTACGTGCAAGGGCAAAAAGGTCATTTTCACAGTGTCAAACTGTGGTGGTAGATTGGTTAAAAGTGACACCGTTAAAAGGCAGTTAACACCTGAAGTTTACTGCAGTAAACTTGATCGTGTACTGCTACTCAACAGAGACTTGATTGAGGTCAATGGAGTTGTCTGGTAGATTGAGGTAAAGAAGGACTTACATCCTGGTAATTTTGAGAAGAATTAGACCACTAATTAATATAGTTGCTTTACAACTAAGTAATCTTGTCCAGAATGAAGATCATGATGATGCTCTGAAATGGAGGAGCCACTTGAGCTGAACTTTGGCAAGGCAGGCTTATTTGGCCATATGAAGATGCTGCAAAAGGTTTCATACCAATTGGATAAACCAAAATGGTACTTCCTTCACAAACATTTCCATTGGCCAGAAACTTGCAAAAATTCTAGAGGACAAATGGCTTGATGAAACATTCCCAAAATGGGTGGAGGTAGGTTATATGGATAATAGAAGGCCTAGAAAAATTGGCAGCCATAATGGATTAAAATAAAATATACTTGCTTCACAAACTGAAATTTTGGACAGAATCAAAGAATTGAAGGTGAGCTCACATGGAGGCATGACACGAGCTCTACTTTGGTGGAGATTGATGATTTGGTTATATGAAGGGCCATGCAAAACTGCAACTCATTTGGATATGCTTAGCTTGTACTTCCTTCACAACCAGTTCCCTCACACATGAACTTTGGAAAATCATAATTAAATAATTACTTGGCAAATGAGGTTGCACTTTGGCATGTGGCAATGATATGGACAGGAAAAGGTGTCCAAGGAGTTGAGGTCAATTGGGAAAAGATAAATGACACTTGCTTCACATTCTGCCATTTTGGGCAGAATAGGAAATGAATTATTTGAGCATGATGGGGAACATGGCAAATGAAATATTTTGCCATATTTGAGAAAGATATGACCCAAACAATTTATGAGAATTATTTGGTATTTTTAGGAGTGATAGAAATATAGGTTGCTTCACAACCTAAGGCAATTTGAGTTATTCCTTTAAAGGAATATTCCCAATAAAAAAGAATATTGGGATTTGGGCTAGGATGAAAATGACAGGGTCTAGGGAAGGATTTGGGAATGAAAAGCCACTCTAGAAGCAAAGAAGAGGGCATCTTCTTCAGTTTCCAGACCACAAAGCTACGGAGAAAGAAAACTCAAGCAAAAACCTCAGAAAAACAAAAGAAAAAGAAAGGGCCAAAAATCAGGCTGTCACATGTATACAATTCAAGATCAATTTATAGAAACGAAAAGTTTGGTACATCTCGACTGAAATAAAACTCAAACACCCGGGCGGACGCCCAGTCAGTGACTGGTCAGAAAAAAGTGACCCATACATTATGTTTAAACGGGTCTCAAATGCCCGGGTTGATCGATACCCTTCATATCCAACCCGAATCTAGGGCGGACATGGGGCGCGTTTGCCATGTCAGACTCTAAAGCCCTACCCCAGCACAGATTGCACAAAATCCACCAAACTCTTTCTCCTCCTCCCGTCTGCCACCTACCTTTCCCGCTACCCAGTCCTCGCCATCCGCCACGCTTGACCCTTCCTCATCTTCGGTCCCGATCCGTCGCCCTATATGTCGTCCCGCCCGTCCCCGACCACCGTGGCAGAGGCTGTGTCCGCCTCGTCCGTCGGTGTCCCGTCCTTGCCATTGAGGGATTTGCGGAGAAAGGTGGCATGAGAGATGGAGGGGAGAGGGGGTACCGACCGATGTTGCAGAGGGAAGAGGAGGATGCGGTGATGCCGTCGAGGGGAGGAAGGTGGCAAGGACAGAAGCGGATGGGCTCCGGCCGTGGCACGAAGAAGACGAGTGTCGACGCCGTGGAGGAACGATGAGGGGCTGACTGACATCATGGAGGATAGGAGGGGTCGGGCGATGGCGGAGCGGAAGGGGTGTCATTCCTGTGAATGAAAATGGCGACAACATTTCTGCTATTGTGAATGAATATCGTAAGCGTATCAAGTAATTCTTAATTCCTAACAGGTTATTCAGTTGGTTCATCACTCTCTATGTATACATAGTCTAATTATTTTTTATATGAACTTATATTGCAAGTAAAGTAGATTCCAATTATTATTCAATTGCACTCGTGCTATCTTCAACATCCACTATGTTTATATATAAACTCAACCAAAATATTTCAAAAGTCCGTGGCAAGGCACGGGCATTCTACTAGTATGTATAAGGAAACAACCGAGAGAGAAAATTGAGTGGCACCTTTGCAATCAATCCAGAGAAACAAACTGTAGAGTTGGGCGATGATAATTTTAGCTGGATATGCAGGAGTATATGGTGACCACAAAAAACTTAAAGAGGCGCCTATGTTGAACCGAAAAAACGAGAAAAATGAAGTGGCAATATGACGGAAACTAGTGCACCTCATATAATCCAGAGAGATTTATTGAACTAAACAAACCAAACTATTACTGCATGGATCACATAAAAACAACGAAGGGTTTTGTTTCAAATAAAATAGTATCAGTGCATATAGATTTTGCAATGCCCACTGCATATTAGAAATGCACACAAATAGATGTAGAGATCAACCACATTTGGAACTGAATATTCCTAGAAAAATGGTCAAGCAGTGGGCTTTTTTTGGCACAGAAACGATAGATACAAAACACAACTGTGTACAAACTAACCAAAATCACCCATATGAAGCTATCACGAACACATTACCTCACTTTATGAAGCTATCAACAACACATTACCTAGCTTCCTTTCTCATTAGTTGCTAGATTCTGTCGACATCATCGCCTTGCCAGGGCAGCTTCAGCTTCGGGCGGTAGGGCGAAATATCCTAGGGGATTCGATACACCCTGCAGTAGGGTGATACCCACTCCCTCACCCATTCCCTGTAGGGATTAAACCTCCAGAGTCCTCTTAATTCCTCTATCAGTTTTTGGCTTCTTGCTTGCTTGATTATGTCATTGGCTTCGCGGGTTCTCTTTTTTGGACCACCGATCAGCGTCCAACCACCTCCTAATCCTACATCGTCGCTCACTGCATGCCTTGTCGTCGTAGCCCTCTGTGTGTATTCCTCTCCCCATCGCCGTGAGCCCGTGATATAGGGCGACGGTTAGGAATAGTAGGAGCTGATCTATTAGGAAAAATAAGTTTGGACAAAGGCAAAATAATTGTTCCTTGTTGGATGGCTCTTTTGTTAGTGCAATCCTAAAAACCTTAGAAATAATGAGAATATAGTTTAATGCTGAATTTTAGGGGATCTAAAAACATGTGAATGAATTTTCCTATAATACTAGGTGCATGTTATAGTTGTCACAGAAATAGAGGTATGAAAATTTCCTCTGAAATTGTGAATGCGAAGTCAACCATAGGAAAAACTCCTATATTTTCATCCTAAAATTCGAACAATCTCTACATCTTACTAGAACACACAGTTGGGCCATTGATAGATCCCGATAACCTCCTAGCCAGCACTACAAGCATATTGAATTCCTAACCAAGAAACTTGCAATATGTAAAAGGAAACAATCGAGAGAGAAAATTGAGTGACACCATTGCAATCAATCCAGAGATACAAACTGTAGAGCTGGTCAATGATGATTTTAGCTAGATATGCAGAAGTATCTGGTGACCACAAAAAACTTAAGGAGGCACCTATGTTGAACTGAAAAATTCAGAAAAATGAAGTGGCGACATGAGGGAAACTAGTATGCCACTTCATAAACTAGTAGTTTTACTATTACTGCATGGATAACATAAAAAACATGAAGGGTTTAATTTCAAGAAAAATAGTATCACTGCATCAGATTTTGCAACACAAATTGCACAGCAAAAAACGTCTTATATTTAGGTACAGAGGAGTAGAAGATAAAAAAAGCCAATCAGTGAGCCCATAGATTCATATATATATATATATATATATATATATATATATATATAGGGCTGGACTATTCTGTTACCCGTAACAGAATAATATTCTGTTACCCTCGCGCCCTATATAGAGGAGGTGATCCGTTTGTCCAAAGCCCACCGGACCTCTTGCATCTAGTCAACCCCCGACCTTCTCCATCCCGAGCGCACACCACCTCCACCTTCACGCGCGCTGCCAGCCACCACCTCCGTCCCCCGCGCTGCCGGACGCCGCCTCCCTCCCCCGCCCCGCCGGACGCCGCCTCCCTCCCCCACGCCGCCGGACGCCGCCTCTCTCACCAGCCCCGCCGGACGCCGGCGCCACCACGACCACCCTCCCCGATGCGCCATTGCCATGACCATCCTCCCCGACGCGCCATCGCCACACCCCCCTCCCCCAGCGTGCCGCCGCCACGACCTTCCTCCCCAGCGTGCGCCGTTCGTCCCTCTTCCCCACCGCGTGCAGGCAGTTCAACGTGCGACCATGGGCCATTCAATGTCTCCGCTGTGGACACGCCCCTCTACCTCCTTCTGGTTGCCTGTCATCCTGGTGTGGCCAGGGCGTTGGGTTCACCGCCAGTGCGACCAGCAGTCCAACCCGGCCGCCCCAGGCCGTTCACTCGTCGCAGCTCCCAGGTCCCTGCCCACCCCCCTTCTTTCTTCTTCACCGCATAAGCTTTTGCTAAGTGCATGCCATGTGTTTGCTAAAATGTCTCAGTGCACTCGCCTACTAGTTTTAATATGTTCATGTTCGTTTGTAGCTAATGTCAAATCTGGTTTCTCTTGAGGCAGGGAAAAAGAAGTGAGCAAAAGGAGAAATTGATCAATTGCTCTTTATGCAGCAGTGGTTTTCCTATGCACATGTTGACACAACGTATCATTAAAATGGGTATGATCAAAATGCCTCTCATAGGATTTGCTATAAATGTGTACACCTTTGTAGGCTTTTTCAGTTGCTAGCAAAAATAGATTTGTAGAAGTTCAACATAAAAAGTGAAATTAGTTAGTTGATGGAAAATAATTCACTTAGATATGTATACACTGCAGTAGCAGTTTGATTCAAAAAATTCTATAGTTTGTTAAACAAAAAATAAAAACACACACTGTGGTTTAGGGCCTAGACCACAAAAATTTCAGTAACTAAAATAGTTCAAAAATTAGGTACAATGGTAGTTCAGAGTTCAAATATAGTTGCCGTCAGATAATTGGAACTTTTCAGATGTTGAGAGGGAGAAATGCACTGCTCAATTCAAAAAATAGCTGAATGAAAGAACTATAGCTTTCTGTATGCTTGTTTTGTGTTCTTGCATCAAGTGACACCAAACCTATTTGATGGAATATTCACAAGGAATGATCACACACAAGTGACACACTCAGTCAGAATCTAATTTTGGATCAGTGCAATTCTTATTTTCCATGTGTTCTGCATTTTAGGTGGCGGAGAACCAGTAAGTGCTACTACTAGTGTACGCCAAGTTCAAGGATTTTCCCATGCTCGAGCATACACTGGCTCTAACCTCCACCCGTTCCCGCATGCCTGGGATCCGCAACCTCCGACCTCACATGTGGACCTCGGCTGGCTTCTCTGCCCCGAGTGTCGCCGCCGGTCTCCCTACAGCATGGCTTCGGTTCCCTTCTCCGGATGCGTCTGCGCCAACCATCTCTACGAGGCACTCGGCACTCGGCACCCTGCAACATGACCGCTCCAAGGCCATGCCTTATGCTTCAGCGGCAAAAAGTGGAGCCTGCTGGAGGAGTCGTAGGGTCAAGGACCACCAGCTCAACAGTCCAACTGGTTCCTCTATGGCCGGTCGCTCAAGGAGCTGAGTGCAAGCCGCTCCTTGCTGCAAGCTGCTGCAGCACCTAGGACTGCCCGGCATAGCCGCATCCTTTTCTGTTGCTACCAATGCATGCCCCTACGCAGCTACCAATTTCTACTATTGTTACCTCTATTTTCTATCTGAAGTTCAGTTCTAGTGCGGTGACTAGCGAAGCTAGAGAGGTACAGAATGTTGATTTGACCATAACCCTTACTCACACCTTTAATGTTGCTAGTGGTGGTGTTTATGTTGTTACTTTGATCGAGAAGGAAGTAGGAAGGAGAAGGAGAAGGAGAAGGAGCAGACTAGCAACCTTGACGTGGAGGAGAACGAGAAGGCCAAGCATGCCACCCATGGTGCCCCTCAACGAACAGCTCAAGATCGACAAAGGTAGCTGCCGCAGTGTAATGAGTAATCAAATTGATTCATTTTGTTTGTTTCCTTCCATTCAATCTGGGGAACAATCAATTGTTCTTTAATCATAACTTGTCTTGTTTGATCTCAACTTCGAATCCATCAGCCAATTAATTGTTCTTTCCTCATACCTCTGCTCTCGACCCTCGATCCTATTGCATTACAGGAAGTGAGCGAGTTTGAGAGAGATTTGAGAGATGAATGTGTATGTGGGGTTGCTGTTGCTATTTATTCTGGTTTTGCATTTATAGGAAGTGAGAAGAAATTCAGGAAGATGAATGTGCATGCTGCTGCACTACTGTGTTTGTTGTTTTTAGAAAGTTGATTGCTATCAAAATTTTGTTGCTTAAAATGATGCTATTTGCTGATCGATGCATATTTACATAAAAACTCTGAAATTTTTTGGACAGAACCCCCTAGATCGTTCGAACGCCAAACCCTATTAAGTTCCCCTTGAAAAAATCTTATCTTGTTCCTATTTTTTGCACGTTGCAGCAAAAACAAGTTGCTAAAGTCAAAGTCCCCAAAAAGCCTATTCTTTGCATCTTCAGTACTCACTCAGGTGAGGTCTGAATTTCTTCAAAATCTGAAGTTCAAGTTCTTTGAAAATTTGGCAACAGTTCGATGAAAAGGTTTACCTCAGTACAAAAGTATGGGTACCCAACCAATTTCTGAACAATGTTTCTACTTTCTACAGGTCCTTGTTGGGATGAGAGGGATGACTAGAAAGTTCAGAGAAATATATTTACTTGACCCAGAGGTGGTATAGTTTTATTGATCTCCTTTGTAATACTGTTTGGACTAGAAAATGGATTGTTTTAATATATTGTGATTTTCAGTCAAGTTTTTGTGCCCAAGCTGAGCTTATTTTGTCCATGTACAGTAATAATTAGTGTGTTAATTGTGCATTGCAGAGTTTTGATAGAAATGGTACTTCGTTTGGTTTGTGATATTTAAACTTACGCATCACCATATGTCTATGTTGATGCCTGTAATTTATCTACTTTGTGTTCCAGAGATTTCTTTTATAGGTCTCTATTACAGAGTGCTGAGAGGGATTGATGTTAAATGTCGAACTTATATTTTCGTGTGTAGTTGGTAAGATGTATACTGCACATCAGTGTAGTGAGAGAAATAAAAAATGCAGCTAATTATTTTAGATGTTAGATTGTCTAGTGATTTTGTTTCACACAAATTGCAAAAAAGGTCGCACTTTCTTTCGCACTTAGTTCATGCGATTAGTTGTTATAAGTTCGAAGAAGTTTATAATACCTCCAAAGGACTATGAGATTTTGTTTGCATCAAGTGACACTACATCTGTTTTGATAGGATGTCCACAAGGAATGATCTTCAATGACGACTAACTCGTGTGAATTCCTCCACTAAACTACAGTTCGGTCAGTTAATATTTCAGTAACACGCTCATTTCCGTTTGCTCATCTTAGTCTAGTACAATTTATTATTTTAGTTCAGTCTGAAGAACTTATTTTAACCGTGTAATATACATTGTTTGCAAATATGAATATAGTTGTTATAGCAAAAACAGTACAAATTTTTTAAAAGTTTCTTTTTGAACTTCTCCCAATTAATATACATGAACTTGATTTTCTTTTTACATGTACTTACAGCAGCTCGTTGGATTTTGTGCGTCTGCTTGTAACACAATCAGTTCATATCTCGGGAGACCATAAGTTCAAGTTCACTAGTATTTACAAATGCTGGTAGCAGTGCTAGCATTTAAAAACTTGTGACCTAAGAATTAAGCTTGCATCTTGTTACTTCTATGGAGGCACTAACCTTTTCATTTTTTTAGACCAACCACTGACCCGAGAATTAGCCATGGTGGTGATCGAGGGAGAACACTCGGCTAGAGGGGTTCCCAAATTAGTTGTGCATGGACGGCCACATCAAGCAGTAGTAAAGTTCATCATATGTAGACTAGTTATGAACTAAACATGCAACCTCCTCAATGTGCCTGATGATGCTTGACATACAAGTACATGCATTTGCCTGATATGCAAGTCTGTGTTGTTGGTATGGTCGTCGCGGAGTATTGCAGCGGCACATAGTGGCTCTTCGAGCTGCAAGACTTGCATCTGTTAGCTAGCACCAAATTCTGCTACTGCTCCGACCACTCATGCCAAGAACAGAGAGCACAATTCGCAAGGTTCAGAGCAATCTGTCATAGTTGATTCAGTGTCTAGGTCTAGTGGAATCCCAAAGGTGCGTGCAAATCTATGAAATTGCTATGTATGGGATGAGTTTTGTTTGTTGTGAGTAATGGACTAATGGTTATCTGCTGCTCCTTTTTGTCAAGAATTTGTAACGAGTTTCAGTTCTGATTTCACTCGCTCACAGTACCATTGTTCTTCATAGCACACCACCTGTTTGTGCAAATACCTATGAGAGGATACCATACAATGGAGATGAAAAGGTGTGTTCAAAATAATGTCAAACAACCTGCTCCTTTCAAACATTTTGGATAAGTGCAAAAATGAACGTTTGCAAGTTCAAAACAACTAGTTCAATAAGGTATTCAGAGAGCTTTTTCAGATAAAAGTTTTCCTGCAATTATCATTTTTCGTGTGTGATCATTTCTCCACTTAGAGCAATTTTCATGTGTGATCTGTACTTTAGGTGCTAATATAAGAATTCGTGTCCTCAGGGAGTTCATGTATTACTACCATAGGAGTTCAAAAACTACACAATGAAAAAGTACGCCCCGTAGTACATTTAAACAAAGATACTCTAGAAAGTTTATTGGAAAGAATACTTAACATGAGCGGCATGTTTGTTTTAGTGTGCCTAAAGAATGGTCCGAGGACACAAATGCATCATTTCTTTATTGTTTCTCTTGCTTATTAAGATCTAAATGGATAACTTATCTTGAACTGGATGTTGCTGCAGTTTGGGGATTTTACATTATATGGCATTTGGGGATTTTGCAGCAGTTTATGAAAAGCTACTAAGCTCAGACTCTGGAAGGAGAGATCATTGTTTGTTAAGGTTTGGTGTTTAGTTGGTGGTTATGTGGTACCTACACCGTCACTTTTCATCAGGACCTCAAGAAGAGATATCATCTCAAGGTGAAAAAAAATCCTTTTACCGCTCCCTTTCTTCTCTCACTCGTTCATCTTATTATATGCACACAAAATTCATGTCATCCTAAATTTGTTACACTGGTGCGGGAGCAAAAAATAGATACACAAGTTCATCTTCAGTGACACACTCGGTTCAAATTCTAATTTTTAGTTAGTACAATTCTTATTATTTTAGTTCAGCGCCAATTTCTGACTTCCTCGGCCATCACCACCACCTCGTGTAAGTTCGCTGCCGAGAACAAGCATGACCACCTACAATCTCCGGTGGTCGCCTTGGCCGCCCTCGGCCACGAGCTCGTCCACCATGCTTACTCGCAGCCGTCCAAGTGGAGCACGGACATCAGTCCATGTAGAATTGAAGCCACCATCTTCACCAAGCAGAATGGTTGTGCTAGTTCAATTTTTTCAGTCCATCTTCTGTGTGCTATTCAGTACATCTAATGCCAAATCGTAAGTACAATTGCCTCATCTTCATATAACATAATTCAATTTATAATGTTGTTTACTGTCCTAATTTTTTGGTACCAGTAACCTTCCTATATACATATGCAGCATCAGTTCAGCCGCTGTTATGGTAATAAGTAGTTTAGTAACTAGAAAAACAACAAAAAGTTGGTTCACTTTTTTTTCTCAAAAGCTTTTTTGGTTCACCTTGTATATGGTTTTTCAGTTGACCTTGTATATGCCTTTTCAGTTCATTGTACATGTTTCAAAAGGAGCTCCCTTAGTTTTAGTAGATGTGGAGATTGGTAAAATCTAAAGTTCAACTTTTCTGATGGGGCACTTCATAAAGCAAAGAAAAAAGAAAGCAGAGCAAAAGTGAAGAAAAAGAAAAGAAAACCAAAGTGGTTCTGAGAAGAAAATGCCTACTATCGAGTAATACATTCTCTCATTAGTCTATGGTTATTTGTTCATGAGAATGAAAAAACAGTGGTACTATACAAATTACGTGAGCTGTTCATATTAAAAAATGCCTCAGTTTGTGTAACATCAGTTCTAACTTTTATAGCTTGATAAATGATTAGAAGTCAATCTGAATTCATTTTGATCCATTCTCTTGTGATTTTAGGCTGAACTCCAATACTTGCATCCACCACCCTAATGTTGGCGTGTTCCCTCAGTCCTCTCTCGACAAATCCAACAGTACAGGTTCTTCGATGCGCCAAGTATTTCCTGCGGCGATGCCTGCATCATGGCCCATTGAGGAGATCTTGTGTGTTCCACATAGAAGAAATATTGTCAGTTCATGAATAGAAAATTTATGTACCAGACTTAATATTAGTTTGGTGCGTATTCTATCTTCAGTCCATGAAAAATCACAGAATAGTTGGTGTGTGTGCAGAAATATCGTCAGTGCAAGTTTCAAAATTCTGTAACTTTAGATATATCACCTAAATAAGTAATGATTTGTAGCGAGTCCATGAAAAATCATAGAATAGTTGGTATGTGTGTAGAAATATCGTCAGTGCAAGTTTCAAAATTCTGTAACTTTAGATATATCACCTAAATAAGTAATGATTTGTAGCGAGTTTCTTCAAAATTCAGTAAAGTTTAGATATATCACCCTAATATCGTCAGTGCAAGTTTCAAAATTCTGTAAGTTTAGATATATCGTAAAGAAAAATCGATGAATCACCATCTGCTTTATATTCATGTTCTCTGCATCACAAGTAGCAAATGGGATTGATTGGGAGTGATCCCTGAACCATTTCATTAAAGTCCATGGTTTCCAACAATGCTAATGCTACCAGAAAGGAGCTGGAGGTGATGAAGCCTCCTGGCTTCTCCAATTAGCATGTTTGGCCAGTCCTGAAGCTCCTCCTCAATCTCTTCGATGATGATTGGGCGCCCATCAAGGACGAGAGCTACCTCATCCTTGTTGACACCATAGATTGCAAAAGCAATGAACCAATACCTACCACTACCCGTCATGTAAAAAATGCTACTTTCGTTTTTGTTAGCCTTCCTTAATTACCACTTGATGCTCACCTTTCCAATTGCAGTTTCCAAAAAAATTTAGAGCTTCAGTCCAAATATGTTGCTTCTGTGATTATCCATATGTAGAAAATCACACTAAAAGATTGTTTTGTTCTCTGAACCTAAACACATTTTTTCTTTGAGCTTAAATGCATTTATTCTCTGAACATAAACAGGATGGCTCTCTGAACTTAAGTGTGTGTGTTCTGTGTGTATTCTGTGAGTGTTAGAGAACAATATGATGTATTTTGTTCTTGTAGAATGAAAAAATGATGTATGCGTTGCTTCTTGGCCCAGCTGAGAGAACCCTCATGTTAAAAAGTATAAAGCAGTTTTGAAGCAATTCCTAGTGTCTTTCGAAGCATTCATGGTTAAAAAGCAACGACAACCTCCTCTGTTCGAGTTGAGCAGTGGTCATCGTCCACGTTGAGGACTAGGTGCCGTCCAAGTTCAAAAAGGGTCGTATGCAAGTACAGAAGTTTGTTTTAGTGAGAAAAATGCGGGGTTTTGACAATATTCTGTATGATTCATATGTTCAACCTTAGAACTTGGTGATATTCAGTATATTTTTCTATGACGAAGGCACACATGAAGTCCTGTGCAAATGGTTACCCCCCCTAGTGCTTCCAAGATTCATATTTTGTTTCTTGAAATGTGGTGTGTGCCTGTTTGATGTGGTAAAGCAAAGTAAAAGGTGAAAATGTCATTAAAAATACTTGGAAGTACAAATGTGAAAAATAAATAATTTCTGATTCTCGTCAGGTAGGAAGTTTGGAGAAGAAAACATAAGTTTTTAAAAGAAGGGAATGGTAAAAATGTAAGTCCGTTCAACTACATAAACCATGAAGGTACGATGTGTGATGACACCGTCAGTAAGGATAAGGATGAGAAAGAAAACTAAAAACTAAAACTAAAAGAACATCGAGTGATTATTTTTTGAGAAGTACAAACTCTCTAGTACCATAAGTACCATAAATAAAAAATAAAAAATTGCATCACTTCTGACTTAAGGGACATTAAATTTGCAAAAAAAAAATTACCAGTAAAAGTTTGAAGGAAAAAAGCAACTTAATAAATGAAAAAAATAACAAGTTCACAACTACAAAAGTTGTACGTTCAAACATGACGTCTCAGATAAGTTTGGGAAAAAACTCAAATAAAAGAAAAGCCCACGGAAATTCAAATGGTAAAAGTTCAAGTCACAAAACGCGAGAAGTTCAAAAACATCGTTGCAAAAAAAGAGTTCAAAAAAGAAACACACAAAACATTTTATTTTTGAAAAAGTATCATTCAATTCAAGATATAAACCATGAAAGTCCGAGGACTATGATACCGTAAACCATTGAAAAGTTACGAGGAAAAGCATACCAAAAAAGAGTAAAGTCTAGTCTGCGAAAACACGATCATTACAAAACCATACAGACATCAGTTCAAGTAGATTTTTTGGAACCATTCAAAATTACTCTGTGAAAAATACCTCCTGAGTACACACATACACATAGATCAGTACGAGTACTCTGTTTTTTCTGACATGAAAACAATACGAAGGGTCTCACCGTATTTCAAATTATTCTTCACTAGTTGCGAATTTGAGAAAACGTTCAACATGACTAAGTTTCACATTTTCAATAGCTTTGCGTAGACATTGAACTGAAATCTTTGGCCTCTTTGAAAGTTTCGCATTTGACAATTCTTTGTGAAATTTCGTGGATAAGCAAATAAGCACTCTGGCCCTTTCAAACAGTAAATGGGTTTGGATTCGTGGACAACAATAATTGATGGATGCAAATAAGCAATCTAGCCCTTTCTCTCAAAAAATAGAAATCGGAAACTTGCTATATACACAATTAAGGAACAAACTGCCTCCTTTGTTTCTTCCCAAATTGGGAAGAACCCAATACAACTAGTACTATGTATAGTATAACTGTGCTCTACTTAGCTAAACGATTAACTCCACACAGCGTTTGCGTCTCCGCCATGCCGCTGTGCTCCCTATCCTCTCGCCATGCTCCAGCGTCCGGCGGCTCGATGAGCATCCCCTGTGCCAAGCTCTCATAGTACGACCCGGCAACCATGCCGCCAAACCACTGCTCGTCGTCGAGCTCCAGCAAGTCACCTGACAACATGGAGAACAGAGCGCCGCTCGGGATAAAGGCCGACTCCTCTGCTGGGCAAGGTACTGGAAGAACAATCTGCTGCCGCTGGAACACTAAATTGCTGTCAAGATTGATAAATTAAGGTGTTTTTTTGCAGGTTCAATCTCTGATTATTTTCTTGTGGGGAATCCAATCTTTGGTTTACCTTGTAAAAGTACCTCCTTCCAGGCTCCAACCCATTCATGAGGCCATCAAAGACGAAGCCCGGGTCCCTCCACCCTACGCTGTCGTTCGCCGGCGCGTCGCACATGTGCTTCTGCTCGTACGTCCTCACCTCGTGCCCACCTCCGTACAGCCCTTCTCCTCCTCCTTCTCAAGCCCATACCTCACGGCCCTCTTTCCGGCGTACGCGCACATGAACATCACCCGCATCTTGTCGGCCCTATCGGCGAACGTGAGGTGCACCTGCTCGGGCCGCGTGGCCGAGCCCGCGAAAGAGACCTCGCCAGAGTGGAGGACGCGGTGGCGGCCATGGAGGAGCGGGTTACCGTCATGGTCGACGTGGTGGTAGGTGTACTCTTTGGCAGTACAGTGAAAGAGGCGGAACTGGTAGGGCGCCCGCAGGTTGGGGAGCCATGGGAGGGTGAGCTCTCCACGGCTGTTGCGCCAGGAGGCGGAGCCATTGAGGAAGATGTAGCCGAGAAAGTCGCGGTCGCTGGAGGTAGGGCCTGGGTTGCCGCGAGGGATCGGCCACAAGCAGCTTGGTCGACGGCTGGAGTGGCCGGCTGAACGGACGGGGGGGGGGGGGGGGGGGGGGGGGGGGGGGGGAGCGGGAGGGGCTCTTATTTGCATTTTTAATAAAAGACGATCAGTTCAACGAAAATGACAGAATCAGTACAACCCCTCGAATGCATCAGTTCAAATATTCTGTTACGCGAAACAAAATAGCCCAGATGTATATATATATATATATATATATATATATATATATATATATATATATATATATATATATATATACATTGGACAAGCCAACAATACAATGGAGGTACACATTTTATAGAACCAACTAGTTTCCTCCAAAAGTTCTCTGAATAATTTTAGCGCATGTGGAGAAACTATACCAACAGCAAAACTTACCCAATTTGCATCAAATCACCGAAATGTAATTGCACACATGGTTACCATGGTTACCTTAGAATAGTATACTTTTAGGCCAACATCCTACCTCAGAAAAAACAACCAAGACAACGTGATATGCCCCAGAAGGTTACACCACTGACGTTAGCACTGCCAGTTTCAAGGGAATGCAAGTTCTGTTTCAATCTGATTCACTCTTTATATTCAATTCAGGAAAAGATTCACTCAATATATTAAATTCACAAAAAGATTCACTCAACATTTATGTTCGCAGAATACCCTCTACAATCAAATTTTTGAGCAGGAAGCAATTGCATATAATAATTTACCTGTGTACGTAGATTTCACATACAATTCCATGCATTCAGAGTGGAACGATAATTTGATGTAAATTCCATCTTTGTTGGGTCAGCCAACCATGTCAAGAAACCATTTGTAATTGTGTCTAATTAAAATATAGCAGCTAGCATTCACATATAAGTATTTCATACAGGTAAAACAGATTATCTCAAAAGTGATAGCCAAGAAAAAAATTATTGTTCTTCACATAAGCCAGATTATAACAGAAGTGATAGCCAAGAAAAGTTTTATTGTTCTTCCACTACTAGGAAAAGGGCTACTAATGGCGCACCAGTTTTGCCTACTAATGGCGCACTACTGGTGCGCCATTAGTAGCACGTCACTAGTATTTTTTACTAATGGCGCACCACTGGTGCGCCATTAGTATACCACATACTAATGGCCACCAGTAGTGCGCCATTAGTATGCCTAGAGGTACGCCATTACTATCTGACTTAGTAATAGCGCACCACATAGAAGTGCGCCATTAGTAATAATTTTTTTCATTTTTTTAAATTCAATTTTTTCTCATTTTCTTAAAAAAATTAAATTTATTTATTTTTCTTAATCCCGGGTCACTATGGCTTAATCTCGAGTCAATATGCTTAATCTCAGGTCAATTCGCACTCTGTGATCAAACTTCCCAAAAGGTCACACATCCTCACACTACTCCAGCCCAAGCACGCTTAACTTCATAGTTCTATCCAACACCAGCACCACCTCACTTCACAGGCACTTGTTGATATATCTATCATATCAATCCTATTAAACCTTGCTGATGTCTAGGACTTTGTTCATATTCATGAGTGTGATGAAATTTTGAAAAAATATTTCAAACTTTCCGATCATATTACGTATCATATTTTGAAAAAAAAATTTCAAAACCAATTTTTTTCTGTTACTAGTGGCGCACCTAGCATGCGGTGCGCCACTAGTAAGTTTGAAATTTTTTCAATTTTTTTGCCTCCGGATCTTAGAAGCCCCGTAACTTTTTTCGGTTAGGTTTTTGGGGATTTTGAAAATTCGGATGTAACTTTTCGAGTAGATAATTTTTCATATAAAAAACTTTTTCATCCGAGTTCGTACGCAAAAGTTATGCCCATTTTTACAAATTCTCGAGAGATTTTGCAAAAAATTCGAAAATTCATGTTTGTAAATTTTGCTAACAACTAGACCACATATCACATGGGAATCTTATTTTCTTTTATTTTTTTGACATTTCTATCATTTTCTTTTTTTTTGAAACTGAAAAGGCGGTCCACGGGGGGGGGGGGGGGGGGGGGGGGGGGGGGGGGGGGGGGTGCATTCGGGGGAATGTTTGGGCCAAGTTACTAATGGCGCACCGTGGGAGTGGTGCGCCATTACTAGTTCAACTAGTAATGGCGCACCGTGGTGGTGGTGCGCCATTACTAGTTTAATGGCGCACCACTCCCACGGTGCGCCATTAGTAGTTTTAAAAAAAAATTAATTTTTTTTTACTAAATTTTTACTAATGACGCACCGTTGGAGTGGCGCCACTAGTAGTTTTGAAAAAATTAAAAAAAATTGTTACTAATGACACACCGTGGATGTGGTGCGCCATTAGTATTTGGACACTAATGGCGCACCAACACATGGTGCGCCATTAGTATATACTAATGGCGCACCACATGTCTGGTGCGCCATTAGTGTCATTTCCATCTATAGCCCTTTTCCTAGTAGTGTTCACATAAGCCAGATTATAACAGAAGTGATAGCCAAGAACTCAAAATTTTATCATTCTTCACATTAGCTAGATTATTTCCAAGTGGTAGCCAAGAACTTAAAAGTTTTACCATTCTTCACATAAGCCAGGGATTAAAGTAAGAACATAAAAAGGTAACTAGTGAGTTACCATACATTCATACTCCCTCCATCCCAAAATAAGTGTCGCTGATTTAGTAAGCGACACTAATTTTAGGATGGAGGGAGTATATAGTAGTAATATCAGATGAGAAAACCAATACATTGTAGACATATATTTTATAGAACTAACTGCTTCCTCCAAACGATCTCTGAAAACTGAAAGACATAGCAACCTCAGCTCAGGTCACTATGTATCAAAGTCACTAGATATAAGCTAACACAGACAGGGCATGCTAAATTTAGCAAGACTGGATTGCCTTCTCCGACCCAGCATAAGGCATTGGCCAACAAAGATCTTTCAGAACTGAATGGTAAGCAGTAGCTCATACTACATTGGCGTACTAAATTTTGCAGGACTTCACTGTTCTTTCAAACACATCTACAATGAGATCAGGACAAGATCTTTTGAGGTGTGCATACCCTTGGCTTGCGATCCCATCATCCATTTTATTCGAAGAGAGCATAAATTCAATGCAAGCATCTTTGAGGTTGTTGCAATGGTGCTGGTCAGCTAGAGCTAATATGGTTGCCACAGTCTCAACATCAAGACTCTTACATAGCATCCCTTCACATATCCTCTTCATCCTTTCCATTGCATACTTATCTGCAGCCACGAGTAAGTGCTTGACCATTTCTCTTTTGTCATCATCATCAAGATCGTCCACCGAAGGCATTGAATCAGTGTAGATGAAGTGAAGAAATGCCTTGAAAACAGCAGGCTGCATGTCATCAATAATTATGTCCTGTACACCTTTGTCCCCCATCGGACCATAGAACTCCGCATTGAAGACCACCGATCGCATCGCAAGCAAAATCTTATGAGCGGAAAAGACCTCCCCTTGAACCTTGAAAGTCACGTCTGCTCCTATCTTCCCCTCTAGCAAGGTTGCAAGATTATCCAAAAGGTCAAAGGGTGGCACATGGATATCGAGTGTTTCCTTGATAACACTAAGTTCGCACTCAATCACGAGACAATCATTCCGCACGTACACTGACTCTACTTCAGCGGTCGTCTTCATGAACTTTCCTACGCCCCAAGCTGGAAACTCATGGTCGAACGCTCGTGGCGCTTTGCTGGAGTGCACCACAATCGACCGCCCACTAAACCGATTCACAAGCATCCACTTGTGGAGCACCCTCGCCTCGGCGTTCTTGGTCAAGAGCTCGAGGAAGACGGATACGTAACCTTCATTCGCCTCGTCGTAGCCGTCAGGGTAGTAGCCGATGCACCCTTCGTAGCTGCCGATGGAGAATACCGGAGAATGGAGACATTCGCCTCTACCGAGGCCCTTGACACGGCTGTAGCCAGAGATCTCGACCGCGACCGTCGCCCGCGCCGTGTGCGTCTCTGATGTGCACCTCGACGGCACCATCGCTATTGAAGTCTGCGATACTGCCATTGTGGGAGTTGGGAAGAGGACGGGGGTCGGCGCGGGTTGGAGATCTCGATTAAGGCCGGCGGCGATGGGAGAGGTGGTTTTGCCTCCGAGGGTGAGCTGGGGAGCAGCGGCGCGACGGAACACGGGCCGATAGGCGCGGCGGCGGCGGTCAGATCGGGGGACAAGGTTCAGGACGAGGGTTTGGATGAGGAGGGACAAGGTTTCAGGACGAGGGTTTGGTGTTTTTTTTTTCTCAACAGAAAAAACTCGGTCGTTTTTTTTTCAAGTTTTTTTGAACTGTTTTTTCTTTTCAAGTTTATGTAAAGGAAACTACTACTCCCTCTGTTTCTAAATATTTGTTTTTTTTAAAGATTTCAAATGGATATATATATATATATATATATAAACATATTTTAGAGTGTAGATTCACTCATTTTACTTTGTACTATGTAGTTATTTGTTGAAATCTCTAGAAAGACAAATATTTAGAAACGGAAAGAATAGTAATGTGCAGTGTTATAACCAAGCCACTATTTCTAATCAAGTTTTCCTAACCAGGTTTCCCAACATTTTTTATGTAAAGGACCAATTTGGGCTTGACACGCGTAATAATTTGGGACCTGGTGGGGTACGGTCGCGTGTGGACCTAGCTTTTAACTTCGGATTTCCTTAATGTCTTTGCTGTGAACCTAGTGTTTTTGCATGCCGATTCATTCTTGGTCGACGATCGTTTCCGAGTTGTTCTCCTCCCTGCCGCTTTTCTTCTCTCGGTGCGGCGGCCGCCCTGTCACCTCGATGCTTCCCCTGAGCTTGATCCAGACGTAGCTGGGGCAGAGGATGAGGCGGTCGGCGCTCTGGATCATGAAGAGGACGACACATGCGTTGGTGAGGAACTGCAGGGCCGGGCCTAGGTAGGCGGCGCGTGCACGCATCCAGGATGAGTAGGCGGCAGCGAAGAGGCCCTTGACGGCCTCCAAGTCGAGGATCGCAGCGAGGTGCCAGCCCTGGGTGTGCGCAGCGATGTCGGCGACGATGAGGAGCACGGAGAGGAGGAGGAAGACGCGGAGGAAGCCGTAGAAGCTGGTCCGCAACGCTGGGCTCTCCCCTGCGTCGTGTCGGCCTCAACGTTGGAGTCAGTCCGGTCCGCCGCCACCCGCCTCCATGCGGCCGCCGCCATGGAGAGCGCGACGGTGGCGGCCCCCATGAGCTTCCTGGCCGCGTGGAGCGTGGTACGCTTTGAGGAGCAACACCCAGGTGATCTGGCGCGCATTCTTGCCACAGTTGTCCTTGCCCCCGTGGCGGGCGACCCCGGCGGCGACCCATGCTCTACGACATGTCGGGGTGGTGAGGTGGAGCGCGTACGTAGCCGGCCACGCACAAGTTGCCCTTGCTGATGTTGGCGACTAGCCGTCCCTGCTTTTGTCATGGCTCGCCGGAGCTGTACCTACGGGTCGGTGCAGGAACAATCATGTTGTCCTGATGCTCGTCGGTCCCCCGACACAGATCCCAAATCCGACGACCAGAGGACATGGACCTTGCGAGCTTGCAGCAACCGCAGCCCACCTAGGCATCAGCATGTCGTCGCGTTGCCGCACAGAGACAATTTGCTGCCTAAACACCCGTCGTCGCGCCATTGGGCCACACAGCGACCCAGCGCTCCTACCCAAGGAGCATTCCCGCGCTGGCCCAGAGGCCAAGTGAGAGGGATCGAGGCCCCACCGTGACCTACGTCAGCCAGGCTTTGCCCCACGGTGCTACGCTGTGGCTGCGGGGGAGGACGGGCAGGAGGCGGCGCGCTAGGGTTGCCCCCGGTCGGTCGGCGGGGGGTCAAAAACACAAGATTTTTCCTTAAGAATTTGGTGCATGTCATGATCTCCACTTTTATAAAAAAATTGAGTTGGTGATGATGGTGTGCCTGTCATCCTGTAATATAGAGCATCCGATCTATATCTAACGAATAGAAAGTAAACAATGATAATTTTACAAAAAGATACCCGCACCTCTCTCCATATTTGCATATAAGGTCTTCCATCATTCATCCTTATCTCCCACAACCTCATTGTTGAGCAAATTAAAAAAGAAAGTCTTTGAAACAATCTGGCATGATGGTCGTTGCCGGCGTCATGCCTCCAGTCAGTCCGACCACCTACCACCATCACGCCCCAGTCCTCCTCACCTTATCTATTCTCTTTCTCGTCTCCCCCACTCGGCTAAGTCTGAGCTGTTGGGACACGGACGACGCCGTCGACATGCTTGCGGAGGTCAGTGTTGGAGAGGATCTGCATCAGCGGTATACACGCTGAGTTATGTGAACCTGCAGATGTCGTTAGTTTTTTCACATGAGATTACTCCCGCATGCATCAATCACAATAGATTTTTGTAAAATAAATGCATCTTGATGTTCCATGCAATGCACGTGCATCTTGCTAGTTGTCACATAAAACAAAGGTTTGAAACTATTCCTCGAGAATTGCATGCAAAGTCGATCATAGGGGAAAAATTCATATAGTTTCCAGTCGTACGAACTAAACAACCTCCCAAAATTGCTAAAAATATCCTTTGAACGAACGAGAGTCCCTAAATCTCACAATTTTTTTGATACAAACATGTTAGCGATGGCCATATCCCCACAATTCTCAAGCAAGCCACCAGAATCATTCGCGATTTCCTCTGGCATGGCCGTCGCGACGCCAAGGCGGGTTACTGCCTTGTGTCTTGGCCCAAGGTGTGCCGCCCCACCGAGCTTGGGGGACTCAGCATGAGCAATCTACAATGCTCTGGCATTGCGTTGCGGACCCGTTGGCTTTGACTTAAGGCCACCTATCCGACACGTCCATGGCGCCATCTTCACCTCCCCTGCCAGGCGGAGATTAGCTTCTTCCAAGCCACCACCACCTGGATTCTTGGCGACGTTGGGACCTGTCTATTCTGGGAGGACCTTTGGCTCGACTACCAGTTCATCGCCAAGTTTGCGCCAACGTTGGCTGCTCTTGTCCCACGCAGATATCGACACAAGCGACTTAGTATGCGAGGGCATGCATCACTACGCTTGGATTGCCGACATTCGTGGGGCCTTGGGGGCTCTAGCCACGATAGAATATGTCGACCTCTGGTGCCGAATTCAACGGATCAGTCTTGCTGACCGGCCTGACAAGATCATGTGGTGTTGGATGATACGTCTCCAACGTATCTATAATTTTTGATTGCTCCATACTATATTATCTACTGTTTTGGACCATACTGGGCTTTATTTTCCACTTTTATATTATTTTTGGGACTAACCTATTAACCGGAGGCCCAGCCCCGAATTGCTGTTTTTTGCCTATTTCAGTGTTTCGGTGAAACAGAATATCAAACGGAGTCCAAACGGAATAAAACATTCGGGAACGTGATCCAGGAGACTTGGACCCTACTCCAAGGAGTCAAAGAGGCGGTCACGAGGGTGGGGGGCGCGCCCCCTACCTCGTGGGCCCCTCGGTGCTCCACCGACATACTCCTTCCTCCTATATATACCTACGTACCCCCAAACGATCAGAACGGGAGCCAAAAACCTAATTCCACCGCCGCAACTTTCTGTATCCACGAGATCCCATCTTGAGGCCTGTTCCAGAGCTCCGCCGAGAGGGCCGTCATCACGGAGGGCTTCTACATCATCATAGCCCCTCCAATGAAGTGTGAGTAGTTTACCTCAGACCTTCGGGTCCATAGTTAGTAGCTAGATGGCTTCTTCTCTCTTTTTGGATCTCAATACAAAGTTCTCCCCCTCTCTTGTGGAGATCTATTCGATGTAATCTTCTTCTTTTTGCGGTGTGTTTGTTGAGACCGATGAATTGTGGGTTTATGATCAAGTTTATTTATGAATAATATTTGAATCTTCTCTGAATTGTTTTATGTATGATTAGTTATCTTTGCAAGTCTCTTCGAATTATCAGTTTGGTTTGGCCTACTAGATTGGTTTTTCTTACCATGGGAGAAGTGCTTAGCTTTGGGTTCGATCTTGCGGTGTCCTTTCCCAGTGACAGAAGGGGCAGCAAGGCATGTATTGCATCGTTGCCATCGAGGATAACAAGATGGGGTTTATTTCATATTGCATGAATTTATCTCTCTACATCATGTCATCTTGCTTAAAGCGTTACTCTGTTTTTAACTTAATACTCTAGATGCATGCTGGATAGCGGTCGATGAGTGGAGTAATAGTAGTAGATGCAGAATCGTTTCGGTCTGCTTGTCACAGACGTGATGCCTATATACATGATCATGCCTAGATATTCTCATAACTATGCTCAATTCTGTCAATTGCTCAACAGTAATTTGTTCACCCACCGTAGAATACTTATGCTCTTGAGAGAAGCCACTAGTGAAACCTATGGCCCCCGGGTCTATTCTCATCATAACAATCTCCACCACTTTAATCTTGCTTTGCTTTTTTACTTTGCCTTTTACTTTTCACTTTGCATCTCTATACCAAAAATACCAAAAGTATTATATCTATTGGATCTCACTCTCATAAGTGACTGAAGGGATTGACAACCCCTAATCGCGTTGGTTGCGAGTAGCTATCGTTTTGTGCAGGTACGAGGGACTTGAGCGTGGCCTCCTACTAGATTGATACCTTGGTTCTCAAAAACTGAGGGAAATACTTAATCTACTCTGCTGCATCATCCTTTCCTCCTCGGGAAAATCCAACGCAAGCTCAAGAGGAAGCATTGGACAAACTCTAGGACACACACCGCCATATCTGCATACCTTGCCATGTTCCACGGGTCCATGGGAGCCGCCTTATGGTGCCTCATCTAGAAACATTGGGCTACTATGAACGTTAAATTCTTCCTTTGGCTCGCCTCCCAAAATCGGTGTTGGACGGCTGATCGTCTAGCCAGCCATGTCCTTCACTACAAACCACTCTACATCCTCTGCTCTCAGGAACCCAAAACGCAGCAACACCTCCTTCCTGGCTGCGTGGTATTGCGCATTACATGGCATGAAATTCTATCTTGGGCCTACCTCCCTCTGCAACCGCCTAAAGGCTCGTCGAGCTTCTTCGCTTGGTGGGTCTTTCATCGCTAGCTCCACCAGCTAGTCAGTGGAAATGGTGGGGCTACTGCCTAGTTAATCTGGAAGCACGGGAACGCGTGCATCTTTGACATCGAGACCCTCCACCCACAAGATCTTCCAGTCTGTCAAGGAGGAGGCAGAGTACTGGGCTGAGGCTCACGCCAAAGGCTTAGACATCATTTTACCTGTAACATAAATTTCTGTACTTGGGACCGAGCATCCCCCTGTATCTGCTCATCGGCTCCCACATCATCGCCTGCTTGTGTTCGGTGTTTGCGGATTGCCCAACTATTGTTTCTTTTCCCTATCAATGCAATTCTACGCGTCTAGCGTATTCGCGAAAACAAAATAGAACAAAACTGAAAAGCGAAAGAAGAGGAAACAGAGAAAGAAAAGTTAAGCTAACAAAATCATCCAATTTAAATTAAGCTAATCTCACTAATTTTGCGCGTGCTGAGAAACTTTCCCTATTTGCATCATTTTTTACTTGCCATTTGCATCAAATTACCAAAAAAAATGCGGCCAACATTCTATCTGAGACAAACAAATCATACATGCAACCATGATTTGCCTCAGAAGGCTGCATCACTGACATTAGCACTTTTTACTGCCTGTTTCATGGGAAATGCAAGTTACTATTTCAATTCACTCAGTAGTTATCTTCCCATAACACCCTCTATGATCTAAATTCATGAACAGGAACCAGTTGCATATAAGATTTACCTATACAGATTTTATGTACAATGCCTTTCAAAGCGGAACATAAATCTGATTGTTAGTTCCATCATTGTTGGGCCAGCCAACCATGTCAAGAAGTCATGTGTAGTCTCCAATTAAAATATACTAGCAATTAGCATTCAAATATAACTTTTTCATACAGGTAAAACATCAGACTCAAAGGTCTACAAAGAACTACTCACACATCATCGGAGAGGCACCAATGGAAGTGATGAACCCCATCCGAGAAGGTGTCTAGATTGGATCTGGTGGTTCTGGACTCTGCGGCGGCTGGATGAATATTTCGTCAACTCCCCTAGGATTCTGATATTTTTGGGGTATTTATAGAGCAAAGAGGCGGTCCGGGGGGCACCCGAGGTGGGCACAACCCCCCAGGCGCAGCCAGGGCCCGTTGTGTTCCTTTTGGCCAATAAAAAATCTTCGTAAAGTTTCGTGGCATTTGGACTCTGTTTGATATTGGATTTCTGCGATGTAAAAAACATGGAAAAAACAGCAACTGACACTTGGCACTATGTCAATAGGTTAGTACCAAAAAATGATATAAAATGATTATAAAACATCCAAGATTGATAATATAACAACATGGAACAATCAAAAATTATAGAGACGTTGGAGACGTATCAGCATCCCCAAGATTAAGTCCTACTCGTCCTCGAGTAGGTAAGTGATAAAAACAGAATTTTTGATGTGGAGTGTTGTTTATCATGTCATATCATATTCTTTTTTTATAGCATGGACATTTGGACTTTTATGTAATTCAAAGCAATATTCTAGTTTTGACATAATAATTTAAATAATCAAGCATATTAACAAGCAACCAAGTCTTTCAAAATGTCGACGCTAAAATAAGTTATCTCTAGACCATCATGCTCAAACATTGATCCATTCATGAAACACACTCGAATATTAACTATACCCAATACTTAAGTACGATCATATTGCCTCCTAGTTGGTGCTTTTATGAGAGAAGATGGAGACTCAAAATTCAAAATAAAAATTGCATAAAGTAAAGAAAGTCCCTTTGCAAAGGGAAGTAGGGATTTGTAGAGGTGCCAGAGCTAAAACGAAAAATTAGAGATAAAAACATTTTGGGAGGTGTATCCATCCCACCAACGAAAACGACTTATAGTTCCCAACACTTTCCATGCTAGATATGCCATAGGAGGTTCCCAAACGGAAAATAAAGTTTATTCCTTTTTCCATCATACTTTCACTTTCCATGGCTAACCGTATCCACGGGTGCCCTTCATACCAACACTTTCCAAGGAATTTATTATTTGACAACATAAAGTAAATTCATTTGTTTTTGCATTTCGGGACTGGGCCTCCCTAAGACCTTTGCCTTACTCTCGTGCAATGACAAGTGAATAAACACTCATCTTGAGAATAACACATCCAACATGAAAAATATTAGCCACCCCTCACCGCTCCGCGAGCGAAACAAACACACAAAAGAGAAGTTTATTTTGAAAATTAGAGATGGCACAAGCAAATTTACTTAGAACGGAAAAAGAATACTGCATATGGGTAGATATAGTGGACTCATGTGGCAAAAGTGGTTTAAAGGGTTTTGGATGCACAAGTAGAGATCATACTTGGTGCAAAATGAAGGCTAGCAAAAGATTGGGAAGCGACCAACCAAGAAATGAATAATCTCATAAGCAAGCATTAAGCATAATTAACACCGAGTAATGCACCACAAGTAGGATATAATTTTCATTGCATGATTATTGACTTTTGTGCATGCACTATAGGAATCAGATACTTTGCCATCTGCCATGGCTGACGACAAAGGCCTTTGCCGTCAGCCAGCAGACGGCAACAGGTCCGGCTGAATAGGCTACGGCGAAGGGATCTTTGCTGTCCAGTGGTGCACGGCAAAGATGAATCGCTCTTTGCCGCCTGCCAGCCCGGACGACCCAAGTGCCATGTTAGGTCCGTGATACGTCTCCAACGTATCTATAATTTTTGATTGTTCCATGCTATTATATTATCTGTTTTGGATGTTAATGGGCTTTATTTTACACTTTTATATTATTTTTGGGACTAACCTATTAACCGGAGGCCCAGCCCAAATTGCTGTTTTTTTGCCTATTTCAGTGTTTTGTAGAAAAGGAATATCAAACGGAGTCCAAACGGAATGAAACCTTTGGGAACGTGATTTGTGGAACAAACGTGATCCAGGGGACTTGGACTGGACGTCAAGCAATCAACGAGGTGGCCACGAGGCAGGGGGTGCGCCCTCCCCACTCATGGGCCCCTCGTTGCTCCACCGACCTACTTCTTCCTCCTATATATATCCATATACCCCGCAAACATCCAGGAGCACCACGAAACCCTATTTCCACCGCCGCAACCTTCTGTACCCAAGAGATCCCATCTTGGGGCCTTTTCTAGAGCTCCACCAGAGGGGGCATTGATCACGGAGGGCCTCTACATCAACTCCATGGCCCCTCCCATGATGTGTGAGTAGTTTACTTCAGACCTTCGGGTCCATAGCTAGTAGCTATATGGCTTCTTCTCTCTCTTTGGATCTCAATACAAAGTTCTCCTCGATTCTCTTGGAGATCTATTCGATGTAACTCTTCTTTTGCGGTGTGTTTGTCGAGATCCGATGAATTGTGGGTTTATGATCAAGTTTATCTATGAACAATATTTGAATCTTTTCTGAATTCTTTTATGTATGATTGGTTTATCTTTGCAAGTCTCTTCGAATTATCAGTTTGGTTTGGCCTACTAGATTGATCTTTCTTGCAATGAGAGAAGTGATTAGCTTTGGGTTCAATCTTGCGGTGCTCGATCCCAGTGACAGAAAGGGAAACGACACGTATTGTATTGTTGCCATTGAGGATAACAAGATGGAGTTTATATCGTATTGCATGAGTTTATCCCTCTACATCATGTCATCTTGCTTAAGGCGTTACTCTGTTCTTATGAACTTAATACTCTAGATGCATGTTGGATAGCGGTCGATGTGTGGAGTAATAGTAGTAGATGCAGAATCGTGTCGGTCTACTTTTCTCGGACGTGATGCCTATATACATGATCATGCCTAGATATTCTCATAATTATTCGCTTTTCTATCAATTGCTCGACAGTAATTTGTTCACCCATCGTAATACTTATGTTATCTTGAGAGAAGCCACTAGTGAAACCTATGGCCCCGGGTCTATCTTCCATCATATTAATCTACCGTTATTTCCATTACCGTTTATTTTGCAATCTTTACTTTCAATCTATATCATAAAAATACCAAAAATACATATCTTATTATTATCATGTCTATCAGATCTCACTCTTGCAAGTGGTCGTGAAGGGATTGGCAACCCCTTTATCGTGTTGGTTGCGAGGTTCTTATTTGTTTGTGTAGGTATGAGGTGACTCGCGTGTGGTCTCCTACTGGATTGATACCTTGGTTCTCAAAAACTGAGGGAAATACTTACGCTGCTTTACTGCATCACCCTTTCCTCTTCAAGGGAAAACCAACGCCGTGCTCAAGAGGTAGCAAGAAGGATTTCTGGCGCCGTTGTCGGGGAGATCTACGCCAAGTCAAGACATACCAAGTACCCATCAGAACTCTTATCCCTCGCATTACATTATTTGCCATTTGCCTCTCGTTTTCCTCTCCCCCACTTCACCCTTGCCGTTTTATTCGCCCTCTCTCTCTATCCTCCCTCTCTATTTGCCTCTTTTGCCCGTTTGCTCTTGTTTGCTCGTGTGTTAGTTTGCTTGTTTGTCGCGATGGCTCAAGGTAATACTAAATTGTGTGACTTCACCAATACCAATAATAATGATTTCCTTAGCACTCCGATTGCTCCTCTTACCGATGCTGAATCTTGTGAAATTAATACTGCTTTATTGAATCTTGTTATGAAAGATCAATTCGCCGGCCTTCCTAGTGAAGATGCTGCTACTCATCTGAATAGCTTCTTTGATTTGTGTGATATTCAAAAGAAAAAAGATGTCGATAATGATGTCGTTAAATTGAAGCTATTTCCTTTTTCGCTTAGAGATCGTGCTAAATCTTGGTTTTCGTATTTGCCTAAGAATAGTATTGATTCATGGAACAAGTGCGAAGATGCTTTTATCTCTAAGTATTTTCCTTCTGCTAAGATCATCTCTCTTAGAAACGATATTATGAACTTTAAACAACTTGATCATGAACATGTTGCACAAGCTTGGGAGAGAATGAAATTAATGATACGTAATTGCCCAACTCATGGTTTGAATTTGTGGATGATCATACAAATTTTTTATGCCGGATTGAATTTTGCTTCTAGAAATCTTTTAGATTCGGCCGCGGGAGGCACTTTTATGGAAATCACTTTAGGAGATGCTACTAAACTCCTAGATAATATTATGGTTAAATATTCTCAATGGCATACTGAAAGATCTTCTAATAAAAAGGTGCGTGCGATAGAAGAAATTAATGTGTTGAGTGGAAAGATGGATGAACTTATGAAATTATTTGCTACTAAGAGTGTTTCTTCTGATCCTAATGATATTCCTTTGTCTACTTTGATTGAGAATAACAATGAATCTATGGATGTGAATTTTGTTGGTAGGAATAATTTTGGTAACAACGCTTATAGAGGGAATTTTAATCATGGGCCATATCTTAGTAATCCTTCTAATAATTATGGGAATTCCTACAACAACTCTTATGGAAATTATAATAAGATGCCCTCTGAATTTGAGAATAGTGTTAAAGAATTTATGAATTCACAAAAGAATTTTAATGCTTTGCTTGAGGAGAAATTTCTTAAAGTTGATGATCTGGCTAGGAACATTGATAGAATTTCTCTTGAGATTGATTCTTTAAAGCTTAGATCTATTCCTCCTAAGCATGATATCAATGATTCTCTCAAATCCATGAGAATTTCCATTGATGAGTGCAAGGAAAGAACCGCTAGGATGCGTGCTTCCAAAGATGCCTTTATTAAAGCGTGTTCTTCCAATTCCTATGAAAATCAAGATGAAGATCTAAAAGTTATTGATGTGTCCCCTATTAAATCTTTGTTTTGCAATATGAATCTTGATAAAACTTAATATGATATTCCTTTACCTAGAAGGCGTTCTAAAAATTCGGAGTATTTAGATCTTAATGATGAAATTGATGAAAGTGGGATTGAAAGAAATAAAATCTAGTTGTTGCTAAACCCACTATATTGGATTTCAAGGAATTTAATTATGAAAGTTGCTCTTTAATTGATTGTATTTCCTTTTTGCAATCCGTTCTAAATTCTCCACATGCTTATAGTCAAAATAAAGCCTTCACCGAACATATTGTTGATGCCTTGATGCAATCTTATGAACAAAAACTTGAGTTGAAAGTTTCTATCCCTAGAAAACTCTATGATGAGTGGGAACCAACTATTAAAATTAAAATTAAAGATCATGAGTTTTATGCTTTGTGTGTTTTAGGTGCTAGTGTCTCTACTATTCCCAAGACTTTGTGTGATTTGCTAGATTTCCGTAATTTTGATGATTGCTATCTAAACTTGCATCTTGCGAATTCCACTATTAAGAAACCTATGGGAAGGATTAATGATGTTCTTATTGTTGCAAATAGGAATTATGTGCCTGTAAATTTCATTGTTCTTGATATAGATTGCAATCCTTCTTGCCCTATTATTCTTGGTAGACCTTTCCTTAGAACGATTGGTGCAATTATTGATATGAAGGAAGGGAATATTAGATTTCAATTTCCATTAAAAAGGGCACGGAACACTTTCCAAGAAAGAAAATAAAATTATCATATGAAACTATCATAAGATCCACTTATGGATTGCCTACCAAAGATGGCAATACCTAGATCTATCCTCGCTTTTATGCCAGGCTAGGGGCGTTAAACGATAGCGCTTGTTGGGAGGCAACCCAATTTTATTTTTATTCCTTGCTTTTTGCTCCTGTTTATTAATAAATAAATTATTTATCCTCTTTTTTGGTTGTGTTTTTTGTGTTTAATTAGTGTTTGTGCCAAGTAGAACCGTTGGGAAGACTTGGGGAAAGTCTTGTTGAACTTGCTGTAAAAAACAGAAACTTTAGCGCTCACGAGAACTGCTGTCATTTTTATTAGAAGAGTTCTATTTAGTTAATTATTTTTGAAGATGATTAATAGATAAATTCCTCACGTGCAGCAATTTATTTTAGAATTTTTGGGGTTCCAGATCTTGTGCTAGCTACAGATTACTACAGACTGTTCTGTTTTTGACAGATTCTGTTTTTCGTGTGTTGTTTGCTTATTTTGATGAATCTATGGCTAGTAAAATATTTTATAATCCATATATAAGTTGGAATACATTAGGTTTAGCACCAATATAAATAAATAATGAGTTCATTACAGTACCTTGAAGTGGTCTTTTGTTTTCTTTCGCTAACGGAGCTCACGAGTTTTCTATTTTGAGTTTTGTGTTGTGAAGTTTTCAAGTTTTGGGTGAATACTTTCGATGGATCATGGAACAAGGAGTGGCAAGAGCCTAAGATTGGGGATGACCATGGCACCCCCAAGATAATCCAAGTACACCAAAAAGTCAAAGCTTGGGGATGCCCCGGAAGGCATCCCCTCTTTCGTCCACTTCCATCGGTAATTTACTTGGAGCTATATTTTTATTCACCAACATGATATGTGTTTTGCTTGGAGCGTCTTGTATTATTTGTGTCTTTGTGTCTTAGTATGCCACAATCATCCTTGCTATACACACCTTTTGAGAGAGCCATACATGAATTAAAATTTGATAGAATACTCTATGTGCTTCACTTATATCTTTTGAGCTAAGTAGTTTTGCTCTATGTGCTTCACTTATATCTTTTGAGCTAAGTAGTTTTGCTCTATGTTCTTCACTTATATCTTTTGAGCTAGATAATTTTGCCCTATGTGCTTCACTTATATCTTTTGAGCGTTATAATTTTGCTCTATGTGCTTCACTTAGATCTTTTAGAGCACGGTGGTGGATTTGTTTTAAAGAAACTATTGATCTCTCATGAATCACTTAAATTATTTTGAGAGTCTCTTAATAGCATGGTAATTTGCTTAATAATAATATGCTTGGTATTCAAGATTTGTGAAACTTTCTTTTGAGTGTGTTGAATACTAAGAAAAGATTGAAGCATGATAATTGTTTTGAGATATGGAGGTGATAATATTAAAGTCATGCCAGTTGAGTAGTTGTGAATTTAAAGAATACTTGTGTTAAAGTTTGTGATTCCCGTAGCATGCACGTATGGTGAACCGTTATGTGAGGAAGTCGGAGCATGATTTATTTATTGATTGTCTTCCTTATGAGTGGCGGTCGGGGACGAGCGACGGTCTTTTCCTACCAATCTATCCCCCTAGGAGCATGCGCGTAATACTTTGCTTTGATATCTTCTAGATTTTTGCAATAAGTATATGATTTCTTTATGACTAATGTTGAGTCCATGGATTATACGCACTCTCACCCTTCCACCTTTGCTAGCCTCTCTAATACCGTGCACCTTTCGCCGGTATCATACACCTACCATATACCTTCCTCAAAACAGCCACCATACCTACCTATTATGGCATTTCCATAGCCATTCTGAGATATATTGCCATGCAACTTTCCACCATCTAGTTCATCATGACACATTCATCATTGTCATATTGCTTAGCATGATCATGTAGTTGACATAGTATTTGTGGCAAATCCACCGTTCATAATTTTTTCATACTTGTCACTCTTGATTCATTGCATATCCCGGTACACCGCCGGAGGCATCCATATAGAGTCATACTTTGTTTTAGAATCGAGTTGTAATCATTGAGTTGTAAATAAATAAAAGTGTGATGATCATCCTTCAATAGAGCATTGCCCAAAAAAAGAGAAAGGCCAAAGAAAAAAAAGAAGGCCCCCCAAAAAAAGAAAATAAATAAAAAGGGGCAATGCTACTATCTTTTTTTCCACACTTGTGCTTCAAAGTAGCACCATGATATAGCGAGTCTCATATATTGTGCTTCAAAGTAGCACCATGTTCTTCATATAGAGAGTCTCATATGTTGTAACTTCCATATACTAGTGGGAATTTTACATTATAGAACTTGGCTTGTATATTCCAATGATGGGCTTCCTCAAAATTGCCCTAGGTCTTCGTGAGCAAGCAAGTTGGATGCACACCCACTAGTTTCTTTTGTTGAGCTTTCATACATTTATAACTCTAGTGCATCCGTTGCATGGCAATCCCTACTCACTCACATTGATATCTATTGATGGGCATCTCCATAGCCCGTTGATATGCCTAGTTGATGTGAGACTATCTTCTCCTTTTTGTCTTCTCCACAACCACCATTCTATTCCACCTATAGTGCTATATCCATGGCTCACGCTCATGTATTGCGTGAAGATTGAAAAAGTTTTGAAAAAGTTAGAGTATGAAACAATTGCTTGGCTTGTCATCGGGGTTGTCCATGATTTAAATACTTTGTGTGGGGAAGATGGAGCATAGCCAGACTATATGATTTTGTAGGGATAACTTTCTTTGGCCATGTTATTTTGAGAAGACATAATTGCTTTGTTAGTATGCTTGAAGTATTATTATTTTTATGTCAATATAAACTTTTGTCTTGAATCTTTCTAATCTGAATATTCATACCACAATTAAGAAGATTTGCATTGAAATTATGCCAAGTAGCACTCCACATCAAAAATTCTCTTTTTATCACTTACCTACTCGAGGACAAGCAGGAATTAAGCTTGGGGATGCCTGATACGTCTCCAACGTATCTATAATTTTTGATTGCTCCATGCTATATTATCTATTGTTTTGGACTATATTGGGCTTTATTTTTCCACTTTTATATTAATTTTGGGACTAACCTATTAACCGGAGGCCTAGCCCAGAATTGCTTTTTTTTTGCCTATTTCAGTGTTTCAGAGAAACATAATATCAAACGGAGTCCAAAAGGAATAAAATCTTTGGGAACATGATTTTCTCACCGAACGTGATCCAGGAGAGTTGGACCCTACTCCAGGGAGTCAAAGAGGAGGTCACGAGGGTGGGGGGCGCCCCCCTAGGGCGCGCCCCCTGCCTCATGGGCCCGTCGGTGCTCCACCGACGTACTTCTTCCTCCTATATATACACACGTACCCCAAACGATCAGAACAGGAGCCAAAAACCTAATTCCACCGCCGCAACTTTCTGTATCCACGAGATCCCATCTTGGGGCCTATTCCGGAGCTCCGCCGGAAGAGGGCCGTCATCGCGGAGGGTTTCTACATCATCCTAGCCTCTCCGATGAAGTGTGAGTAGTTTACCTCAGACCTTCGGGTCCATAGTTAGTAGCTAGATGGCTTCTTCTCTCTTTTTGGATCTCAATGCAAAGTTCTCCCCCTCTCTTGTGGAGATATATTCGATGTAATCTTCTTCTTTTTGCGGTGTGTTTGTTGAGACCGATGAATTGTGGGTTTATGATCAAGTCTATCTATGAATAATATTTGAATCTTCTCTGAATTCTTTTATGTATGATTAGTTATCTTTGCAAGTCTCTTCGAATTATCAGTTTGGTTTGGCCTACTAGATTGGTTTTTCTTACCATGGGAGAAGTGCTTAGCTTTGGGTTCGATCTTGCGGTGTCCTTTCCAAGTGACAGAAGGGGCAGCAAGGCATGTATTGCATCGTTGCCGTCGAGGATAACAAGATGGGGTTTATTTCATATTGCATGAATTTATCTCTCTACATCATGTCATCTTGCTTAAAGCGTTACTCTGTTTTTAACTTAATACTCTAGATGCATGCTGGATAGCGGTCGATGAGTGGAGTAATAGTAGTAGATGCAGAATCGTTTCGGTCTGCTTGTCACGGACGTGATGCCTATATACATGATCATGCCTAGATATTCTCATAACTATGCTCAATTCTGTCAATTGCTCAACAGTAATTTGTTCACCCATCGTAGAATACTTATGCTCTTGAGAGAAGCCACTAGTGAAACCTATGGCCCCCGGGTCTATTCTCATCATATCAATCTCCATCACTTTAATCTTGCTTTGCTTTTTTACTTTACCTTTTACTTTTCACTTTGCATCTCTATACCAAAAATACCAAAAATATTATATCTATCAGATCTAACTCTTGTAAGTGACCGTGAAGGGATTGACAACCCCTAATCGCGTTGGTTGAGAGTAGCTATCGTTTTGTGCAAGTACGAGGGACTTGAGCGTGGCCTCCTACTGGATTGATACCTTGGTTCTCAAAAACTGAGGGAAATACTTATGCTACTCTACTGCATCATCCCTTCCTCTTCGGGGAAAACCAACACAAGCTCAAGACGTAGCATGCTCCGACACATGGGAGATATAGCCGCATCGTGGGTGTTATAAGTTGGTAATCAGAGCCTTCCCCGACTTAGGAGCCCCCCTGCTTGATCGAATCGCTGGCGTTGTTGAGTCTAGAAAAATGTTTTCAGTCTTATAGGATTATATATATCGGAGAGTAGGATACTTTTTACTCCTCAGTCCCTTCGTCGCTCTGGTGAGGACTCTTGACGTAGAGTTTTGACTCTTCTCTTCTCAAATTTCATGAAATTCTTTTTAGGATCACGCAGGTATCTTGGAATCATTCCGATTGTTTTGTGATGAGAACATTGTTCTTGGTGCCTCCTGACATTTAGGGGTTGTGGTAGTGTCCCGGGCAGTTGAGCTCCGAGGTGTTGTCGTCACAATTTTATCGTTGCAGTTCTGGGATACCTGAGTTTCGCCAACATCAAAAATCTCTTTTATGCAGTTGTTGGTGAGATAACCTCGACACCACCCAATACTGGGGCGGGAGTTCGGGAGTATTGCCATAACTCGTATAACGAATGCTTTTCGAAGGTTGAGGTAAAGGATTTCGGAAGGTTTCTGGGTTATGTGTTGAAGGATGGATACAGCTGGATGTAGGATTTGTTAGTTTTGGGTGAGATATTATGCTTCCCCTGTATCCCCAACACCTGATTGCATAACCGGAAAGTTTCGGGAGTTTATAAGTGGGAATTCAAGTAGCTCCTAGGATATCTTTCCAACATATGCATGATACGAGATTGGGGTTCGACATCTAGTGGTCCGCCTATCCACGGTTGGTTTTACAGTGGTCTCGTTGTGTCTTAAAGAGTCCTTGGCTATGCTAACTCGGGGACACTTCGTATGGCATGTGCACTGCCTTGTACATGATGGTGATGTACGATCGAGCCCGTGTGGGCCCCACCACGAAAACTTCGGACGAAATCTCTATCATATGTTTGTTCCGGCTTATTTTGCAAGTCAATCCTTTGTTTGTTTTGAGTTGTGGTATTCGAGTTGCTTCAATGTCAAGTGTTGATTCCATACCTTTCTAAGCGGTATTCTCATATTTCTATGTGAGTACTGATCCTTCATGATAATCGAGATTGGCATGTCGATTCTCTCCAATCGGGGTGGTTCTCCTCGAGATGATCCCATCATTCTTCCCATCCATAAGATCTATTATCAGTTCTTCTCAACAGTGTTGTTCCATCTGCCCAAGTTGTCTTTGTTTTTCCTGCCCTCCCACCCTTTTTCTTCAAGGACTCGGATTTCTTAATCAAGTATCCATCTTATGGATGCGAGATCTCTCCATTCTTTTCCGTCAATGTTCTTATCCGGTGATTCTCAGGAAGATACTAACGGAGCCTCAAGTTTATCATTATTCATTCTTTTTCTTTTCCGGTGGATTCAATTCAAGCTTCGGTGTTAAGCATATTCCTTTCATTTGTCCAATGCTTTTCTCATGCCGGTGCAACCCTGAATCATTCACTTCTCGCTATTCAATTGTTCCAGAGTGCTGAAGATATCTCAGACGATTAATGTTTCCATTCTCGATCCGTTCAAGTTATTACGAGGTTGTTATCTCTTTCAAGCCATTTAATTCAACCAGCGCAATCGCTCTTTTAAATCGTTCAACGGTGTTTCTCTTAAGTGGGCCCTAACCCATAGGTCTTTTCCCAGGATCTTACCTGACTCTTCTAATTTTCCCGGAGCTTTTCAAATTCATTTTAAAGTTTGACGTAAGAATGATTTGTCATCAGTCATATGTATTTCTCCATGATCTTTCAACTTCTTTTCATCGTTGGCTCAACCTTTCCATTCTTCATTCCGGAGTGCCTCAAAAAATTCATGGTGGTGTTTCCCATCGTCATTCATTGCTTTTGAAGGCTGAAGAAGAGTTTCTCTCAAATCTTGCCCCATTCTCATGAAGATTCATGATTCTAGCTTGATGCCATCCTCTCATAATTGTTTTCGATTGTGAGAATTCTTTTCACCCATCCGGAGCAATTCAAGAGTTTTTTTTCATTTTGATTCTCCGGAGCCCATCATCTCAGAATTATTCATTCTCAGCTTTCAGCTATTGTTGTCCTAATCATACCGGTGCATCGCTCAAGTATTCTCTAATCAGCTCGTGATCTCTTCGTTCTCATGTATATGAATCCTAGCAAGTATCTTCATTCATTTTTCCAATTCTTCCCGGTGATTTTTGCCTTTACTACTTTCATTTTCAAGTCTTACGGTGGTTTGTTCAAGATTTCTCTTCCTTCATTATCATATCAACTTATTCGTTGTTTTCAATCCTACCGGGGGGATCGTTGAAGACCTTCTCAAGTTTGCGCCATATCTATCTTAATCCTTTCTACGAGAATAAGTGGTATGCCAAATCCGTTGCTTGTCATCAATTTAATTGGTGAATGATACGCATGACGTAATTCTTATTATTGTTTCATCCAAGTGATCTAATTCCTTCTTCCGTAGTTCGTTCATGATATATTTTTTTCTCGGTTCGAGATGTTTTATCTTTCTTCCGGAGTTCCAAGTTTTTCGCTTTATCTCATCACGAAGCTCCATCTAATCATTGCAAGGCTTCTCTCGGAGTTCTTTTTAACTGCACCTTTTTCGTTTGATCATTCTTTTATTACCGGAGTTCTTATTGGACACTCTACATGATGGTTCGTGAAGGATTAAATTCCTTCTCGAAGTGTTCATCGAGATTCTTTTCAGAGGAGATCAAGTATTCTTCATCTTGCATTTCGATGTGCAATTCTTTCTACCTTATCTTTTGAGGTGGTGTTATGTCATTCTTCACAATTTGAGCTCGTGTTTCATGATTCACATGTTGTCAAGAATGAGATATTTTAAATCCACCAATCTCTTTGTTGGAGTATCTTGGTTTAGATTTCACCGAAAGCCTTCCATTGGGAAGTTTGCTATTTATGGTGCTTATAAATGACCCAAGTTCTTCATTTATCCTCCCGGTGTAATAAGTTTCTCGTCTTCTTATTGATATCAATCCAATCTATTGTTTTTGTTAGTGACAGAATTTCACTGATTTTGAGATGTTTTCCATAAGCCCACTACAAGCTTATTCGTTTCGTTGTTGGCTTTCCAACAACTCCGTTATAACCTTCTTGGAAGGGTGTTTTCCAAGCTCATTTGTGGCAGAAGTTGTCATTTTCTTCTCAATTCTTTCCTTTCCAACGGTCCAACTTCTATTCTTTCATTCCGGAGGCTTTGTGATGTTGCTTTCTTCACCCATCATCCCATTTTTGTCAAAGATCATGTTCTTTCCTTTTGCTTATCCATTCAACCGGAGTGTCATGTCCTCCATTCAAGTTCTCTCATCTTATCAAGTTTTTGACTCCATTCTCAATCGGAGTGCTGTTCACATTATATCATTCTTATTACTTCTCCATCTTGTTTCAATCGGAGTGCTTGCATGTACTTCTTGTCCATTGCAACCCTTTTCTTATGCCTTTCAACTTACAAGGTTTACATAATGTTCCTAGTTCCTCTTTTCTAACGGAGTGTTTTCAACTTTGTTCATCTTCGTTGTATTCTTTTCTCGAAGATGGTTTAACCTCTCAAGGTTCTTGGTTTCACTCGTTTGTCAAAGAAGCAACTTAGTTTTACCTCTCCTCTTCCTCTTCCGTTTTCCCTCCGGTGCCATCCTAGATCTCGGAACGAGATCCTCTTGTAGTGGTGGAGTGTTGTGACGCCCTGAGTCCGATGCGCCAGATGTCTTCCAGTTATCCGCCGGCGTTGCCATGTCATTCGCTTGTGTGTTGCATCTTGTCATGTCATCATGTGCATTGCATCATCATGTTTTCAAAACTTGCATCCGTCTCGGCCTCCCCGTTCCTTCCGTTGTCCGTTCTGAGTCCAGACACCCTTGCACGCGCCCGCGGCACGTCCGAAATATTATTTTCTAAGTGGCCGAAAAATGTTCTCGGAATGGGATCAAAGTTGGTGTGCGGTCTTATTTTAGTGTAGGTAGACCGCCTGTCAAATTTCATCGCGTTTGGAGTCCATTTGATGCCCCAACATATAACTATAGCGGCACCGCTGCCGGTCTAACGTCGGATGTTTTTGGTCTCCGAAAACTGCTGCCGGGCCCTCTCTCTCTCTTCTCAGCCTGAGACCTCTCCTACACAGCCTAGTACCAGCCTACCCCTCTTTGCACAGTGCATCGACCCCTCGCGCGTGTCCGAGACTCCCCCGGACCCGACCCGGATAGTCGTTACCGTTGTGTCCGGATCATCCCCAAACATGTACAAAACATCTTCGTTTTGTTCATTGAAGTCCCTAGTCTATTTTTCCGGAAGATCCGATTTTGATTGGAGGGACCAAATCGCCAGCATCTAGTTCCCCTACCTATTTATAACCAGACCAAACCGTAATTTTTAGGAGCTGTCCCATCCTCCTCATTCCGCCGCCGCCACCCACTCAAAATCTCTCGGGATCCATTCCCCAATCCCTTTGTCCCACCGATCCACCAGTCAGCGCGCCTCTCCTGTCCCCCACTCTCCATCACCGCAGGCCACCCAGTGCCCGAGCGCCACCTCCTCTGCTCCCGCACCCGAGTCCCCGACCTCGCTCGTCGGCAGCCAGCCCGGCCAGCATCCGGCCACCTGCAGGAAGACCCTGTCGCCCCTCTCCTTCCCTTCCTTGCCTCGTTTCTCCCTCACCCCGCTGCCGTGGCTACTTCACAGATCCCAGCCATTGCCATCGGCTTGCCTCCGCCCAGAGCAATTCGTCCCCGATTTCCCTTGCCCGGATCCAGCCGTCGTCCATCGCCTCGTCCGCAGACGCAGCCCGAGCGCCTCCTCTTCCTCAACATCGAGCACGAGCTCGACCACGCCCCGTCTTCCTCCTCGTCGCGCGAATCCAGGAGGCTCGACGCCCAGCCGCTCGCCTGCATCACCCTGTTGCTGCGCCTGCATCGCCCTACTACTGCGCCTGCATCGCCCTGTTGCTGCGTCTGCACCGCCCGGAGCCGTCGCCTTCCACCGCCGCTCTTGCCTCGGATTCGGCCGGTTCCCGTGGCCCCTCGCCCCGCCAAGTTCCTCTGCTGCTTCTCTGCTTCGCGCCGCTGCCTCCCCTGCGTCCAGAGGAGGACGAACACCTCCAGGCCCTGCTTCTCGTTCTGTCCAGGAACAAGGATGAACACGTGCCTGCTCCCGTTGACCGCGACGCACAGGCCCAACGCTCCCCTGCTTCGATCGGCCTCCGAGGCCCAGCCCCGCTGCCCCAAGCCGACTCCTCTGCAGATGGGCCAAAGCCCTGCGTGAGACAGCCCAGTGCCCTATAGATTCAGCCTAGTAGTGTTTTTTTCTAGTCTATGTGATTTTAGCTATTATCCGCAGGATTGCAGTTTTACAGAAAAGCCCTCATACTTCATTCATTTAATAACTCACAAACCGTGCATCATATGTAAAAACTCAAAATATGAAAAATGCTTAGATTTTTGTCTAGTTTCATAATATATCACTTTCATCCATGTTTAAAATGTTTAATGTGTTGTTTGTGTTTATTTTGCCTAATGCCATGTTAAAATGATTTATTTCTTAACTAAATAACCGTAGCTCCAAACTTAAGAAACTTTATATTTAAATAGGGTAGAAAAATGCCTAGTTTAACATGGTGACCTTACTTTGCATGTTTAACAACTCTAAAATATTATTTAGGGTAGAACGGTACCAAACCTTAAAATATGCACATGAGGAGTTTCCGGACTTGTTGTTTGTTGTTCCGGCCTCATTTAAACTTGCCTAGATAGGTAGTTTTCATATGCTTCACCTCTTGCCATGTTAATCAACATTTAATATTGTTGGGTACATAAACGAGATCGAACTAAATAACTTGAATGTGGTGTTTTGTCAATATGCAACTCGTTGCATATTGAGCTCCACTTAATTTGTAGTATTGTTTGTGCACTTTGCCATGCCATGCCATCTATCATTAAACTGGACATGCATCATACTTGGTTGTGCATCATGCCATGATTATGTGATGGTTGTTTACTATGTTGTTTGATTCTTTCCGGTGTTGCTTCTTCGGGTTAGTCCCGATAACGTCGCGTTTGTGAGGATTCGTTCGACAATGTCCGTTTGTCTTCTTCATGGACTCGTTCTTCTTCCTTGCGGGATCTTAGGCAAGATGACCATACCCTCGAAATCACTTCTATCTTTTCTTGCTAGTTGCTTGCTCTATTGCTATGCCGCGATACCTACCACTTGCTTTATCATGCCTCCCATATTGCCATGTCAAGCCTCTAACCCACCTTTTCCTAGCAAACCGTTGTTTGGCTATGTTACCGCTTTGCTCAGCCCCTCTTATAGCATTGCTAGTTGTAGGTAAAGATGGAGTTTGTTCCATGTTGAAACATGGATATGTTGGGATATCACAATATCTCTTATTTAATTTAATGCATCTATATACTTGGTAAAGGGTGGAAGGTTCGGCCTTATGCCTTGTGTTTTGTTCCACTCTTGCCGCCCTAGTTTCCGTCATACCAGTGTTATGTTCCTTGATTTTGTGTTCCTTACACGGTTGGGTGTTATGGGGACCCCTTGACAGTTCGCTTTGAATAAAACTCCTCCAGCAAGGCCCAACCTTGGTTTTACCATTTGCCTCACCACCACCTACCCTTCCCTTGGGTCGGCCAACCCGAGGGTCATCTTCATTTTAACTCCCCCCCTCCCGGGCCAGTGCTTGTCTAAGTGTTGGTCCAAACCGGGCAGCCTGCGGGGCCACCTCGGGGAAACTCGAGGGCTGGTTTTACTCGTAGCTTGACCTATCCGGTGTTGCCCTGAGAACAAGATATGTGCAGCTCCTATCAGGATGTCGGCGCATCAGGCGGCTTTGCTGGTCTTGTTTTACCATTGTCGAAATGTCTTGTAATCGGGATTCCGAGACTGATCGGGTCTTCTCGGGAGAAGGAATATCCTTCATTGACCGTGAGAGCTTGTGATGGGCTAAGTTGGGACACCCCTGTAGGGTTTTGAACTTTTGAAAGCCGTGCCCGCGGTTATGGGCAGATGGGAATTTGTTAATATCTGGTTGTAGAAAACTTGACACTTAAACTTAATTTAAAATGTATCAACCGCGTGTGTAGCCGTGATGGTCTCTTCTCGGCGGAGTCCGGGAAGTGAACACGGTTCTTGTGTTATGCTTGAACGTAATTAGTTCCAGGATCACGTCTTGATCACTTCTAGTTTACGACCGTGCTTTGCTTCTCTTCTCGCTCTCATTTGCGTAAATTAGCCACCATACATGCTAGTGCTTGCTGCAGCTCCACCTCACTACCTTTTCCTACCCATAAGCTTAAATAGTCTTGATCTCGCGGGTGTGAGATTGCTGAGTCCCCGTGACTCACAGATTACTTCAAACAGTTGCAGGTGCCGATGAGATCCGTGCAGGTGACGCAACTGAGCTCAATGAGGAGCTCGATGAAGATCATGTTCGTTGTGTTGGTTCATTTCCAGTTGGTGAGTAGTGGAGCCCAGTCGGGGCGATTGGGGATCTTTTGCATTAGGGGTTGTCTTTCTTTATTTGGTTCCGTAGTCGGACCATGATTGTATCTGGATGATGTAATGCTATATTCATGTATTGTGTGAAGTGGCGATTGCAAGCCAACTCCTTATCCCTTTCTTATTCAGTACATGGGATGTTTAAAGATTACCCCTCTTGCGACATGCCTACTATGCGGTTATGCCTCTAAGTCATGCTCTGACACGTGGGAGATATAGCCGCATCATGGGTGTTATAACTGTAGCGGTGTTTAGGCGAAGCCCTGCTGCGGTAGCTTCATCAACATCGTCACCACGTCGTCGTCCTGACGAAACTCTTCCCCGAGCTCTACTGGATCGTGAGTTCGCGGGATGTCACCGAGCTGAACGTGTGCTGAACGCGGAGGTGTCGTACATTCGGTACTGAGGATTGGTCGATCGTGAAGACGTACGACTACATGAACCGCGTTGTCATAACGCTTCCGCTTAACGGTCTATGAGGGTACATGGACGACACTCTCCCCTCTCGTTGCTATGCATCACCATGATCCTGCGTGTGCGTAGGAAATTTTTGAAATTACTGCGTTCCCCTACAAGTATTCGGCTCTATCGCCGCTGAGTGTGCGACCTCCGTGGCGACGTCTATCCTCCTGTCCTCGGACGACACGATCTGCTCCGGATTGAGGGCCGGAGTAGCCACAGGTGTGATCTCCCGAACACCGTCGGACGGCAGAGCTAAGTCATGCTCGTCGTGACTGTTCGGCGCACCTGACATGGGCTCAAATCCGTCGAAGATCAAGTCTCCGCGGATGTCGGCAGTATAGTTCAAGCTTACAAACCTGACCTGATGGCCAGGGGCATAGCTCTCGATCTTCTCCAGATGGCCAAGCGAGTTGGCCCGCAGTACGAAGCCGCCGAATACGAAGATCTATCAGGGGAGAAAAACCTCACCCTGGATCGCATCGTTGTCGATGATCGAAGGAGCCATCAAGCCCTTATCATGATGGCACAGTGGAACTCTCAACAAAAGCACAAATGTCGGTGTCAAAACCGGCGGATCTTGAGTAGGGTGTCCCGAACTGTGCGTCTAAGGCTGATGGTAACAGGAGGCGGGGGACACAATGTTTACCCAGGTTCGGGCCCTCTAAATGGAGGTAATACCCTACTTCCTACTTGATTGATCTTGATGATATGAGTATTACAAGAGTTGATCTACCACGAGAACGTAGAGGCTAAACCCTAGAAGCTAGCCTATGATTATGATTGTTGTTGTCCTACGGACTAAACCCTCCGGTTTATATAGACACAGGAGGGGGCTAGGGTTACACAGAGTCGGTTACAAGGGAGGAGATCTACATATCCGAATTTCCAAGATTGCTTTCCACGCAAAGGAGAGTCCCACCCGGACACGGGACGAAGTCTTCAATCTTGTATCTTCATAGTCCAACAGTCCGGCCAAAGTATATAGTCCGGCTGTCCGAGGACCCCCTAATCCAGGACTCCCTTGGCCTCCTTGATCACGGGGCTTGCAGATGTCCGGCTAGCTAACCATATGGTACTTTTGCTTATTATTATCGCCAGCCCAATAGAATCGAGATTGGATTTTGGCAATCTCATGGTGAAGAGTCTCGTGAAGGCTGTAGAAGCTCATGAGGAACAAGTGGAGGCTAGAGAGGGAAGAGTTGATGAGAATCGTCCCAGCCGCCTTCGACAGCCATCTACCCTGCCAAGGCTCAATGCGAGTCTGTAACTTGGTCACAGACGGACGCAAGTCCACGACTATGAGCCGAGAGTCACTAATGGGCGTGCCCAAGTAGTTCATGGGGAAGGAGCTTAGGCGGAAGTTAAGGCGGTTGGCAATGTCAAGGGCATGCGATTGGGGGTAGCCCAAGACCCTCACATCACTCTTGTCGAAGTTGATCTTGAGGCCAAACATTTGTTGGAAACAGAGGAGGAGGAACTTCAGATTTGCGATATCCGCGTCCGAGCCTTCGACCATGATGATGGTGTCGTCAGCGTACTGGAGCAGGGAGATCCCGATGCCACCGGCCAAATGGGGAGTGATCCCCTGAATATGGCCCGCGGCCTTAGCCTTATCTAGGATGGCAGCAAGCGCGTCCACCACCATATTGAACAAGAACGGGGAGAATGGGTCGCCTTGTCTGACCCCAGACAGGGTGGGGAAGTACGGGCCAACCTCCCCATTGATGTTCACGGTCGTGCGACCGCAAGAGACCATCTGCATCACTCTGGTAATCCAACGTTCGTCGAAGCCTTTCTGGAGCAGGACTTCCCAAAGGAAGGGCCAACTAACAGTGTTGTAGGCCTTATGGAAATCAATCTTCAGGAAGACCGCCTGAGGTGTTTGGATCGGACCTTGTGTAGGACTTCATGAAGGGCTAGCACCCCATCCAAGATATATCGGTCTTGGATGAAGGCGGATTTGTTGGGATGGGTAATGAAGTCGGCAAGAAGGGTCACCCTATTGGCGTACCCTTTTTCCAGAATCCGAAAGATCACATTAATCACCATGATCGGACGAAACTAGCAGATGTCAGACGCCCCAGGCATCTTGGGGATGAGCGAGATGATCCCATAGTTGAGGCGCCCCAGGTCGATGGACCGCACGTAGAACTCGTCGAAGATGGCCATGATCTCAGGCTTGATCACATTCCAGAAGGTCTGGAAGAATTTAACCAGGAGGCCATCCGGACCCGGGGCCGAGGTGGGATTCATGCCTTTAATGGCAGCCTAGACCTCGCCCTCAGAGAAAGGGGCCGTAAGGGCCACGTTCTCCGCATTGGAGACTAACTGGCGGCCGTACCAGCAGTCAAGGGCCAGCGATAAGCCGCTCCGAGGAGCGGCTGAGAATAGGGTCCTATAGAAGCCAGCGACATGGGTCCTAATGTCACGAGGGGACTGAAGGAGGGTAGGGCCATCCCAAAGGAGGGGGAAGGTGTTGCGTCAACGGCGGCCATTCGCAATGGCCTGGAAATAGGCCGTGTTCGCATCACCCTTTAGCACCCATTTCTGGGCACCACACAAGCGCCAATAGGACTCCTCATCGGTGTAGATTACAGAGAGCTGGTCTTCCAAGTCATATCGAGCAATCCACTCCTCCGGAGAGAGGCCCGTCGCGTCGGCATGGAGGTCCATGGCCTGGATGGCGGTCAACAGAGCCTTCTTGCGTTCGCGGAGGTCACGCCCTAGGTTGGCGCCCCACCCCTTCATGCGGGCTCGCTTGGCACAAAAGTGCCAAGAGTCAATGCCAGAGGGTGGACGAGGTTGAGGATGGGCTCGTGCCTCCACCCAACGGGCACTGACCGCCTCCAAGAAACCAGTTTGGGATAACCAGAATGTCTCAAACCGGAATCAGGATGGGATCGGGGGGCGCTCGTCAGCGGATGAGAGGAAACCGTCTTGGATGTGTATAGAAATGAGTTGAGACTACTGAGTAGAAATGCCCTAGCGTAGAACCAGCTGAGATATTGCTTATGCCAGGTAGGTTAGGTCTGCCACCTCCATAGACCATCTTCATTATATTTCTGCATATATCACACAAGATCATCACATTTTACACATACATGAGCAAAGCATTCACACTCACAATCAGGTATAGACATAGTCAAAATCATCAACAAGTTAAAAATGGTTGAAAAGAGAATCTACAATGAACAAAGAGAGAAAACCCTTCTCGCTTGCTTGATTACGTTGTTGGCTTCTCGGGGTCTCTTTTATAGACCACCACCGATCAATGTCCTCCCACCTCCTAATCTTGGATCGTCGCCCACCGCACGCCTCGTCGCCGCAGCCCTCTCCTCTGTATATTCCTCTCCCCGTCACTGTGATATAGAAAGGCGACGGTTAGGAACGGGAGGAGCTTCTCTGTTAGGAAAAATAAGTTTGGAAAAAGGCCAAATAATCGTTCCTCATTGAAGGGCTCTTTGGTTTGCACAATCCTAGAAACCTCAGAAATAATGTGAATATAGTGCCATACTGAATTTTAGGGGATTTAAGAACATATGAATGAATTTCCCTATAATACTAGGTGCATGGCATACTTGTCACAGAAACGGAGGTACGGAAATTTCCTCTGAAATTGTGCATTCCACGTCAACTATAGAAAAACTCCTATATTACATCGTAAAATTCAAACAATCTCTACATCTTACTAGAACACACGGTTGTGCCACTGAATAGATCCCAGTAACCTCCTAGTCAGCACTAGAAGCATAATGAATTCTGAACCAAGAAACTTGCAATCTCTACTTCTAATGAAGCAGTTGGTACCCTGGTACTCCGGTTTTATTTTCGTCCGGTTTTATTTTCTCCCACCTCCCACCACCACCTCCCACGAGTTTTCTTATCCATTGGTTTATTTTTTTACTCTACTATTTTATTTAAAAATCAGCACTTTCCAAACATACAAAAGATCAACGATCTAACTTTCCTAACTTATCCAAATCAACTGATCTCTCTCATTAATGCAATTTGCTTTAGGAAACAAATAATAGATTTCCAGGAAAAAAATAAAGGATTTTAAGAAAATTAACAAGTAAACCATGACAAACAAATCTTATTAAGGAGTCCGTACTTGGTTTCGTTCGTTCGTACCCTTCGACCCCCCTCCCGCTGATCCCCTCGATCCCCCACCCACCGATTTTCTCTATACCTCCACCGGTTTTCATTAGAAAAAGATACGTCGCCAACCCCACCGGTTTTATTGAAAGAAGGAAGTCGCCAGGCAACCCAATTTTATGAACGCTATCTCCCACGTCCCATAGACAAAAAAGGAAACCATCCCTGTCCAGATTTTCTTTTCCTTATGAACATAACATTTATTCCATATACAACAGTAATCATATCACAATCAGACTACAATCTTTCCTCTACTTCTAATGAAGCAGTTGGTAGCCTGGTACTCCGGTTTTATTTTTGTCCGGTTTTATTTTCTCCCACCTCCCACGGGTTTTCTTATCCATTGGTTTATTTTTTTACTCTACTATTTTATTTAAAAAATCAGCACTTTCCAAACATACAAAATATCACCGATCTAACTTTCCTAACTTATCCAAATCAACTGATCTCTCTCATTAATGCAATTTGCTTTAGGAAACAAATAATAGATTTTCAGGAAACAAATAAAGGATTTTAAGAAAATTAACAAGTAAACCATGACAAACTAGTATAATGCCCGTGCGTTGCCACGGGCTTTTGAAATATTTCGCTGGAATTACGTAAACATAATGCATGTTAAATTTCATATATAAAGAAAGATAGCATGGGTACAATCGAGTAATAATTTAAATCCACTTCACTTGCAATGTAAATCGATAACAAAAGGTCAATTTGGACATGCATACATATAAAACGATGATCTACCTAAAAATCGGTTACAAATTAAGATCTATTTAATGCGCTTAAGAAATTCTCGCACAATATCAGAAATGTTGTATTTATCTTCATTGACACAATATTTGAGCAAGTATAATAAAAACGTCTTCCTCAACTCGTACCCATCATGCACAAGCAATATATGCAATTAGCATGAATCCTTCAGGTTGAAGGTCTTAATATGTGTAACAGGGAATACTCATTGTACAAATCAGAAACTAATTCTTTACCATTCCACCAGATCATAACAAAAAAATAGCCATAAAAATCTCTGCAATTTGCTAAATTAATATTATCTTGAATATATAGTGATAATGCAAATAAAATGTATTAGTATGGTCATGATGCATGTTAGTTCCAAGGGAGTGCCTTTGTGATTAACTAACAAGAAATTTATGTTTTAGTTGAACTCGCTTGTCGCTGGTCTTCCTCCAATTTTTTGTGTTCTCTCTTCACTCGTCGATCCAACCACTTCCACTACACCCCACTTGAGAGCATCGACATCCTGGCACCCCAAACCGTCCCTATACGCACGGTCGAATGGACCGGTCACTAACAGCTATGATGTCTGAACCTCCGCCTAGTTGTTAGTGCAATGTGCGTATGCTTCAGAGATAGCAATTTCGAAGGCAACATGCATGTGCTTTCACCTCTGAAAGAGCTATAGAATATCCTGACTTACCTATGTGCACTTCCTAAATCAGGCGAAAAAAAGTTATTTCTATCGGCAATATAAAAAACTTAATATTAGGTCAAATTGAATAATACAGCAGAATTGCCATTTCAGAATTTTCATCCATCACTGAATACAAAATGAAGGGACAATGTCCACTAACCATGCAAATATGTCGACCATGGGATATTTAGGCTGGCATATATGGGAAACCAAAGCTACAAAATGACTCAGTATGTTAGGGATAGATAAAAAATAATGTAAAAGGGATAAAAACAAATACGCAGCAACTCACGACCCTATGAACTCGTATTCTCACGGAGCAAGCGAGTGAAGCCGACACGGCAGGCTAGCACCGAGGGACAAGGGTGACAACTGCCTCCCCATCCAGTGCCTAGTGATTCTGCCGGCGCCACTTTCATCATGAGCCCACCAATACCACTCGTGTGTTGTAGAGAAACTATGAATTGAAATTATCATCGAAAGCAAGAAAATGAAAATGTCCCTCTCCTCTCCCCTCCCTCATGTGAAATACCCAATTCATGGTTGCCTCACTACATTCAGCGTAGCTCGGATGTGCAATGTTCTCCTCCAACGCTTAACAAATTCATCATAGCTCACAACTGGACGGGACTTGCAGGTTGAAGAAAAAAATCCAAACCTAAACAAAAACAACAAATTGAGGACAACTTACAAGGTAAAAGCGAAGAAGCACACACCTACATGCTCAAACAGAATAGAAGATGCAACTACACTATATAATTTGGGAAATGCTTACCATCACCCAGCGGATCGCAGTGGCCGCGTCCGCCACCTTCCCTGTGTGACACGTGTCCAATTGAGGGCGAGCATACCATCCTTCATCGAACACGCTTCTGCAACAAGTGCTATGTTTCTGAAACAGACGCGGTGTTGCAATGGACTATGACGGTTTATGTTTTGCAACAAAATCTCTGTTGTAGAAATTTTTAGGCAACAAGACCTTAGTTGCAAAAATTGCAAAACAAAGTCAGGTAAAAAAGAAAAAATTGCGACAAAACAGCTGCTGCAACAAGACTCGTGTTGCAAAAATAAAATAATTTTGCAACAAAGTCTGTGTTGCAATGGTGAAGACGCATTCAGCCGCTCCATGCAACACATCATTTTGGCTAGCGACCCGGCTGATCTGTTAAAAAGATCAGCCGGCGGACGCGTAGCACGCCCCATATAATTCACTCATTAAAGGATGCATCACTCACTGTTCAAGTCTTAGATGTAATTTAGATCGGACAATAATAATGCAACTTGCACATTGAATTTATGGAAATTGAGACAAAACAATATGCACTAAGAAGTTTCGAAAATTCAATATGGGTCATACTACTATATAGTCATATTATCTGCATCGTCGGTCCTCATAGGGATTTGCCATCAAAGGGTATAATGAGCCGTATTGATATAGGGTGGGCGCTTTATGTACAGTGTTTCTGACATGGAACAGTCATCATTTATTGATGGACCCATCATGCTGGTACTCTATGGTCTTGCTGTTTACCACTTTTCATAGACCGGCTTACACACGTTCTTGGTCCGACTCCCAGGCGTACGATGGAAGCCAGGGCAGGCGGGACTGGGATCCAGTGACTGCACTCACAGCAACATGCGCCCAGTTCAACCATCCAAACATTGGCACAAGTGAAAACAACCCCCACTTTTCTTTTTGACATGAAAACTGCCCAACACTTGACGCTCAGGCATTCAGCGCAACAGAACATAAAGGAGAGACTCGGCCATTAGACATACAAACAACAATTTGTGTTCGAGTCATTAAAGAGTACAAACAACATTTATATATTCAGTACTACCGACTACATTAAAATTCAGACTTAGCAGTCCTTAACACATCAAAAAATAGCAGTCCTGTATGTTGTACCAAATCATCAATATTTAGGCCCCATTCGGCAATGCGCTGGCTCATTGAAATCCGTGGATCTGCGGAGCATCGTTTCGCCCGCTCCAAGACTTTTCATTGCAGCTCTGTCCGCTCCCGGAGCGGAGCAGTGGAGCGGATGGACACCGAACGGGGCCTTACACTCAGAAAACCCATTCATCACAAGAAATTTCAGAAGCACTTAGTTAGAATTCAGTACCACTTGTCATTGACATATCAGAAGCACTTAGTTAAAATTCAGTACCGCTTCTCATTGAAATTCAGAAGCACTAAAAATTCATATTCTGGCCAAGTGCTACTATTGATCTCATTGCTAAACAATACAAGAAGAAGATAAGCACGGATGTGAAAAAAGGAAAGCATTGGAACCTCTCTAACTTGGAATGCATGCTGCCATCAGTACATATACATGATTGGGCTTTATGTGGAAACATGAGCAGAGAAGATACTTCAGTTATTTGAAATCGATGCGAGTCAAGGATATTTTTTAAAGTAGGATATGCCAAATAAATGAAAGGATGCTGCAGATATGCACTTTTATTAAGACTAAGACAAGCTGTCAGGCAGTACATTTAGAGCGTCGACCCTGCCCTGCCCGCCGGCATGGTTCGCCATCGCAGGCATCACTTTCCCGTCCAGCTCGCACTCACCGGCTGCCTCTCCCGCGACCCGCTACACAACTACGGGGCTCCTGCTTCCATGAAAACGCAATATAATTTATATTCACCAAGAAGCAACAGAAGTAAGATCACTACATTGCATCCTAGTATGATGAACCATTTATGCCGAGATACATACGGAGCAACACATAGGTTAAAGTTAAATCTAGCAATATAGTACACTTGGCACCGGGTAAACCACAGATTAAACAATGTGGTAGATAGTTGTTTACCTGAATGCTGACAGAAGTATACCAAGTAACAAAGCTAGTTACTGGCAAAGCTCAATGCCTCCAAACCAAAGTTTAACTCCTAATACGAAATGTCTCCGAATCAAGCTAGTTGTGGCCAAACTTTGGAACCTGAAAAAATGGAGTGGAAAACAAAATTGGGAAATGCAAGAGAAAGAAAGTGACATAGGATAAAATGACCTCATTGCTCCAAACATATACAGTACTGCTAAGAAATCTCCTTATTAGTTCTTTTTATAGAATTAGCCCATTGATGAGATAAAGATACTAAATATAGTTATTTCTTACAATAATCTCTGGAAGATTAGTATTACACCAAATGTTGCCAAGAAACATATACACCAGGAGAAATGGTTCTGTTTTAGAGAACTAACCGAACAAAGAGACTTCAACTAATAAAGTAGCACATAATCCGTGATGTAATCCGTAGCCACACACTTATGCCACCTTGGCTCTACCCTATTAGTGAAATAAAAGATGACATATTTTTAAACTTAATTTTTATCACATCAACAAAGAAAAAAACAAAAGTAATTTACTACTCCCTCCATCCCAAAATAAGAGTCGCTGAAACTCATCATGCAACGGAGGGAGTACTATAGTTTAGCACGTTTCTCTTCCACAAGTATAGCAGTTGAATAATGCGCAGCAATCTGAAATCCTTCACTTACAAAGAAAGAGGGAAGACATAATACAGGCTTGTTAGCTCACCCATACACAGATGAGTCAGTGATGAAGTGGATTGCCAAAAAGAACATACGGGGAATAATCATATCCATGTGTGGCATACTCAGCTCCACCCTTTCTCATCAATATCTTTGGTCACTATATTTGCTAGCACCACACCAAAAGTATGAAATTCCTCAAGTTGAATACCTATAAACAAAAGGAGAAATAGGAGGTTATGTCAGCGACCAATCGAAATCATTGAAACTTCAGCACATCAGTACAATGTGTTGTAGATATTTGATTAATGGATGCAATCAACTTACGCATATTTCTTCATCTTCGGATTCAGGGGTGCAGGTCCTTGATGGATTCTGTGGTGCGCCTCTATGGTCAATGCAAGCTGCGGGGAAAGAAAAGTTGAGATGTGATATCTTCAGACCAAGAACTACAGTTACAGGTTCAGATTTGCTTCAAATCATTTAGGCGCAACCAAGAATACCGAGATTAAACGTTCGCTTGTAGCCCTTGATGAATCTCAGGATCTTCTTGTTGAAATTGAAGTCAGGGTTCCAGATCAGGGACCCATACCCGAAGGCCCGCACCACCATCTTGTTGTTTGTTTCCCCTGCAGACAACAACAAACTGAGCGCACAAGAAGCCATTCCCCTTCCTCGAACAATAATGTAAACATCGCCCCCACACCAAAAGCCCCAAAACAGTTCAAAAAAATCCCCCCAAAAAGGTACGGGTAGGGGTAGGTGGATTCGGTTACCTAGCACACCAGAAAGAATGCCGCTGGTGGGTCGGCGGCGCGCGGGGAGGAGCATGATGGGGATTTGGCTCCTCTTACCTCACCCGCGTCTCCTCTCCTCCGCCTGCAGTCTTCTCTCGTCGGATGGATAGATAGGGGTTTCTGGTCGGAGAGGGGGGAGAAGAAGACAGTGGCCTTCTCTCATCTCCTCCGCCATGGTCTCCTCTCCCCGGTTCACGCCCACGCCCATCGGCTCCCTTGCGGTGCTCGTCCTTGCTGCCCGCGCCGCAGCCGCGGCCACGCCCTGCCAAGATGATACAACAATAAGAAGACAGGGGGTGAATCATTATCCTTTAGCATGGACACCATGATGTTTCAGCGTCTTATCATTGCATTGAACAGGAAAGAACCTTCTTAGCAAAGGTGCATCGCTATTACCTTCGGCGGAGCGAATATTGCCACTGAACAACACTCATGGTGCAAGATAGAAATATTATTAAACGGTAAGCTAGTTCAAGTGATCATGAATAGCAAGGGAAACGGCGTGTTTTATCACTGATATTATATAGTTGAAATCTCAGTGCACATCACATATATATTTTCTAGCAATACCAAGCTTGATCTCAAATAGAACATATCCACATTACCCTCAGGATAACTGAACAACAATACCTGACTGTGGGTCACCCAGTTGAATCCATCCATCTTGGCACCAAAATTGAAAGTTCCAGGTAGCTCCAGCTTGCCAAATAAAAACAGAATGATTATGATTTATGCACATAGGTGATATCCCTCTGCAGATCATGATCGTTATACTGTACCTGTTGCCAACTTTGCTAGCCACATCATAGAAATTAACACCTAAAGGGTTGAAGCACAAAATATTCAGTACTTACTATGAGTAAAGGAAAATCATAAGAAATTATATCTATGGACTTGCAAAGACAATCAAGAGCAACGGCTGATGTGAAAGCTTACACTGGGTGTATATACGACTCATCTTTTTCCACCAAATTGTCAGTGATAGCACAAACATTTGTAATTTGGAACTAACTGGACAGAAAAATAGAATGCAAATTTATGTCCTCTTGCATGAAACATATTGTTACAGCTGCAAAAATCATGTCATGGAATAGAAGCTACCATTAATCATGTTAGTGCAAGAGGCCACAAACATGCTACCTAGATACACCCTTTGGATCACCCTGGTAGCAGCCAAGCCCTCTGCCGTTCCGCCAGAAGGAGATGAGATTCTTATATCTTTTATGCTTCTGAAAAAAATATAAAAGGCCGACAGATCAAACCATCATATATATGTGACGCCCAGGTAATTAAGCTACAGTGATCCTCTACTAATGACGCCATGTCACCTCGATTATAGTTGCTAATCTCGAGTTAGTTCGAAACCGATTCAATTTCAAATTTAAAATATAGGCAAACAACAAAAGTTTTCAAACAATAAAACTAAAATGTCCAGGTTGTTCCAAATAATGCGTAGGTACTTATGGTGGAGAAACCACACATTTATAAAATATTTATAATGCTATAAGATGGATAAAACTGTAGATAAAACAATTAAATTAAATGCCTTTTGTATTATGTAAAATACTAAACTGTTCTGTTTAGGGTAAATCTTTTTATGGCAGTGGGTTTAGTGCAATGCTAAATTTAGGAGTTGAAATTATATTTTTACAAAATCAAAATAAAACAGAAAAGAAAATAAATAAAAAGAACAGAAAAAAAACAGAAAACCTAAACTAAAAAAAAGGAAATAGCACCCCCACTAGGCTCCAGCCCAGCTGGCCTGCCCAACTAGGCCTTGGCCCAACTAGCCGAAACCAGTCAGACCGGCCCACCCGGTGCCCCCCCTGTATAACCCCTCACCCCCGCAAACCCTAACCTAACTCCCCCCACTCCCCACGATCCCCATTCCCC
>NC_053026.1:42896165-42946729 GCF_003073215.2 Triticum urartu | reverse complement strand
AAGAGGTGGTAAAATTACCACGACATTCTTGACATAAAAGGTGGTAATATTCCAAGGTAAAGAAGAACAAATGCTGGATAGCAAGGATCTCAAGGTATAACACAAAACATGAATAAGTTTGTGTTGAACGGAAGGCAATAAAGTGGTCGGTGATAACACAAACCATTGAGGGGCGAGGATGGTATTTCTCATCAAGAATTCGTTATATATCTTGGAAGAGCTCAGGATGTTGATGATGACCACGACACATTTGTCGAGAGATTTCATGAAGATGTAATCGGTTGGCGATGACATCAAGTCAAATGACGATGCAGCGAAAGTCGGATAATACTTGAAAAAGAACTCATAAGAAGTTATGCAGTTCCGTGATAATCTCGAGATACTAGAGGGGGTAATACTCGATGACAGATCAAAGTAGAGGTTGGACTGGTGTATTGCTCTACAGAAGACAAGCGCTTAAACTTGCACGTGAAATGGTATTTAAAGGAGAACAAGGTCGGAACCACGATTGCAAAAGGCCAGATCACAGATATAAGAACTTATACCAAGGGAAAATTTAATTTAAGAGAAGCTCTAATGACAAGATCTACATCGTGTCCATGGGCATGAACACAAAGTTCAAGGTCGACTCCCACTTCTTCAATGCATAACCTTTCATTCACTGCTCTAGATAAGAATGATTTCAGTGTCAAAACCTACCTGGTGAATTACCATAGGAGTATGACCCATGAAAACTTTCGGGTTCACACAGATTAAGAAAGGCATAAGTTCAACCCGTCAGGGTATCGTGGAAACATATACCACAAGCTTCAATCGTAAATACCACCAGCTCGAAAACAGAGCATGGTTGAGAAAATAGAGGATACAATTTACCAAAAGCATTATGTATCCGAGGAAAGGCTCACAAGGTTATTGAATAAGGAGGACATTATCGAATAATAATCCAATAAAGGATCTGACGGTCCATAGTGGAGCTGAAGTGAGCATCGGCACACAGTCAGTTGAAGAAAGGATGCAAGGGCATCAGACTATAGGACACTTGAATGATTCGATGCTTAGATATCAAAGGAATTATGATTTCCAAATAGAAGGATCAAAAGCAGACGCTCCGATCAAGGGTGGATAAGTTCAATAGACCTAAGGGTACAATTGACGGCAAACAGATTGGTCGAGAACAAGCTCATGTTCAAAAATGACGTCTAAGCCAGAAAGACAACTTAAAAGGATCAACTGATGATTGCGTGCATTCGCACTCATGTTGAATCAATAGGATCAAAATGACGGTGTCTAAGGATACTAATGAATATTGCCAGACATATGGAAAGCACCCATAATGCAAGCAGACAAGTATTGCAGAGCAATAAGCTACTAAGGATTTTTTTTGGAGGATCGAATAGTATTTCGAAGACCTTAGTGAAACACATAAACAACTCGGGATGGGCGGATACTCGGTAAGTGCAAGGAATTATCCGTTGGGGTGACCATGTGGGTAATGAACTGCAAGGCAGTAGGCACAAGGTATTCTCGAAACAATAGAGAGAATTTTTGGGGCATCTTGTAATAACAAGATCAATGGGATTGAAAGGACAAGTGTATGTAGTTATCCATAATAATATAACAGTGGTAGGGAATGTGCAAGGGCGGTGGGCACAAGGGTCTCGGGAAAACCTCGGAGAGTATCTTCCGAATCTTCTGGTGCAGCAAGCGATCATCTGGAGTGAGGGGCTCTCCGGGAGAAAGTCTTTCGAGAACCTAAAGTTAGTCCTTTTTTGCAAAATCATTTAACCCAAATAGGGGAGAGATTAGAGTCCCAGAGTAAAGATCGAGGAGTAAAAGATCCTAATACCACCCAATGGCGACGTGGGCCCGTAAGGCACACAGCCATGTTAGTAAAAGTTTTGTAATGTCTAGACTCAACTTCGGCCAAGGAGTGTGGAAGGGGAATTCCTACAGGCAGTCGGCTCTGATACCAACTTGTGACGCCCCCGATTTAATCGTACACTAATCATACACGCAAACGTGTACGATCAAGATCAGGGACTCACGGGAAGATATCACAACACAACTCTACAAATAAAATAAGTCATACAAGCATCATATTACAAGCCAGGGGCCTCGAGGGCTCGAATACAAGAGCTCGGTCATAGACGAGTCAGCGGAAGCAACAGTATCTGAGTACAGACATAAGTTAAACAAGTATGCCTTAAGAAGGCTAGCACAAACTGGGATATAGATCGAAAGAGGCGCAGGCCTCCTGCCTGGGATCCTCCTAACTACTCCTGGCCGTCGTCAGCGGACAGCACGTAGCAGTAGGCACCTCCGGTGCAACAGGAGTCATCGTCGACGGTGGCGTCTGGATCCTGGGCTCCAACATCTGGTTGCGACAACCAGGTAGAAGGGATAGGGGGAAAAGAGGGAGAAAGCAACCGTGAGTACTCATCCAAAGTACTCGCAAGCAAGGAGCTATACTACATATGTATGCATTGGTATCAAATGGAATAAGGGTATCATATGTGGACTGAACTGCAGAATGCCAGAATAAGAGGGGGATAACTAATCCTTTCGAAGACTACGCTTCTGGCAGCCTCCGTCTTGCAGCATGTAGAAGGGAGTAGACTGAAGTCCTCCAAGTAACATCGCATAGCATAACCCTAACCGCTGATCCTCCCCTCGTCGCCCTATGAGAGAGCGATCACCGGTTGTATCTGGCACTTGGAAGGGTGTGTTTTATTAAGTATCCAGTTCTAGTTGTCATAAGGTCAAGGTACAACTCCAAATCGTCCTGTTACCGAAGATCACGGCTACTCGAATAGATTAACTTCCCTGCAGGGGTGCACCACATACCCCAACACGCTCGATCCCATTTGGCCGGACACACTTTCCTGGGTCATGCCCGGCCTCGGAAGATCAACACGTCGCAGCCCCACCTAGACCAACAGAGAGGTCAGCATGCCGGTCTAAACCTAAGCGCCCAGGGGTCTGGGCCCATCGCCCTTAGCACACCTGCATGTTGCGAACGCGGCCGAAAGCAAACCTAGCCTAGTGGCCTTCCAGTCCAATCCGGTGCGCGCCACTCAGTCGCTGACGTCACGAAGGCTTCGGCTGATACCACGACGCTGGGATACCCATAACTACTCCCGCGTAGATGGTTAGTGCGTATAGACCAAATGGCCAGACTCAGATCAAATACCCAGATCTCGTTAAGCGTGTTAAGTATCCGCGAACGCCGACCAGGGCCAGGCCCACCTCTCTCCTAGGTGGTCGGAACCTGCCCTGCCGCTCCGCCTCAAAACTCCACTCGCGGGTGCTTTTCAAGCCGACCCGTCTTTAGTCACCACATGTATCATGTATAAAGTATATAGTATATACCCGTGATCAACTCCCGAGTGATCACAGCCCGATAGTATAGCATGGCAGACGGACAAGGATGTAGGGCCACTGATGATAAACTAGCATCCTATACTAAGCAATAGGATTGCAGGTAAAGGTATCAACAGTAGTAGCAAGGACAGGCTATGCATCAGTATAGGATTAATGGGAAGCAGTAACATGCTACCCTACTCTAATGCAAGCAGTATAGAGAAGAGTAGGCGATATCTGGTGATCAAAGGGGGGGCTTGCCTGGTTGCTCTGGCAAGAGAGAGGGGTCGTCAACTCCGTAGTCGGACTGGGTAGCAGCGGCGTCGGTCTCGGTGTCTAGCGGAAGAAGAGGGGGAAGAAACAATGAATATAATGCAAACAGATGCATAACGATGCATGACAAGACAAGTAACGGTGCTAGGGGTGCCCTAACGCGGTATTAGGTGATACCGGTGAAGGGGGATAGCAACCGGGAAAATATCCCCGGTGTTTCGCGTTTTCGGACAGATGAACCGGAGGTGAAATGTTGCAGGTTCACTATGCTAGGGACACGTGGCGGACGAACGGGCTGCGTATCCGAATTCGTCTCGTCGTTCTGAGCAACTTTCATGTATAAAGTTTTTCCATCCGGGCTACGGTTTACTTTATATTAATTTTTAAAAGAATTAAATCATTTTTAAGATTTAATTAATTAATTTAATTCAACATTATCCAGAATAGTGTTTGCTGACGTCATCATGACGTCAGCAATTGACTTGGTCAACCTGACAGGTGGGTCCCGTTCGTCATTGACTGTTTAAACTAATTAGGGTTTAATTAAGCTAACTAGTTAATTAGGTTAATTAAACATGATTAATTAACTTAATTAATTAAATTATTATTTATTTATTTTTAATTCTTTTTATTATTATTATTATTTTTTTAATCATTTTGGGCGTGGGCCCCGTTCGTCATAGGCCCAGGGGGGCTTATCGGGCGCGGGTTAACGGGGATGGAGCGGAGCAGAGCCACGGGGCTCGCGGGCGCGAGCGCCAGCGGCCAGGGGCTGTGCGGGCGGCGACCCAAGCAGGGCTGGGGCACCAGCACCACAGCAGGCGGCGGGGTGGCCAAGCAGCGCCATGGCACGGGCACGGAGGTGGAGGTGGTGAGCGTGGTGGCTACGGGCGCAGGCCTCGCGGGGCCGTGGCGAGGTCGAGGCGAGGCGACGACGCAGAGCAAGCAAGGCAGCAGCAGCCAGCGGCGGCAGCGGACGGGCAGGTGCGGGCGTGGTCGGGCACGCGTGCGGTCGGCGCGGGCCACTAAGGCCGGGCTGGAGCCGAGCGCGGGGGGCGGACAAGAGGGGCACGGCCGTGGGCGCGTCCAGGGGCACCGAGGTGGTGCGCGTGCAGCGAGGGCGGCCCGGAGCGTGAGCTCCGGCACGCGGGCGTTGCGGGGTGGGGGGGAAACGGCGCCGGCGACAGAGAAGGGAAGGACGGGAGCTCACGGTGGGGAGTTGGGACTGTGGCAGTGGGCTCGACGGAGGTCGGGGGAAGTCCGACGAGGGAGATCCGGCGACGGGCGGCGTTAGTCCGGCGACGACGGGGTCCCGAGCTCGTGCTCGTGGTCGAAGAGGAGGTAGCAGATGATGGCGTCCGGCGTCGGTGCGGCGGGCGCAGTCCGGTGGGGAGGAGGATGGGGATGCGGTGCAGGAGGTTGGGAGCCGCGAGGAGGAGGCCGGGGGTGGCGGTTCCCGGCGCCGGCGGGCGGCGGCCTCAGGGGTGCGGCGGCTCGGGTGCCCGCTCCACCAAGTGTGTGTGCGTGCGTGTGTGTGGCGGCGGAGTGGGAGGATGAGGGAGACGTGGGGATGGGGGGGAGTGGGTGGACCGATCAAGGTCACCGGGGGAGTGGGGTGGGTTGTAGGCGTGGTTGGGCCGGGGGAGGGAGTTGGGTCGGCCTGGCTGGGCCATGGCCCAGTTGGGCCGAGCGGGAGTTCTTTCTATTTTTTTGTTTTTTTTACTTATTTCTTTTCTGTTATATTTTGTTCCTCTTTTTTCTGTAAAGTACCAAAATGACCTCGAAATTAGTACTACCACTAAACCCACTACCATATAAAGTTTAGACCCTAAATAGAATAGTTTAACATTTTTATTAATTATAACAGGCATTTCAATAATTATTTCGCTACACTTTTATTCACTTTAGAGTATTTAAAGATTTTATAAAAGCGGGGTTTCTTCACCAAGATTTAATATGGATTATTTAGCTCACTCCGAACATTTTAGTTTTAATATTTGAAAACTTTTATTGTTTGCTTGATTTTGAATTTGAATTCGAACCGTTTTCGAACTAACGCGAGATTACCAACAGTAATCAAGGTGACGTGGCATCATTAGCAGAGGTTCACTGTAGCCTAATTATCCGGGCGTCACACCACCCGACAACGACATTGATGTGTACCTAAGGCCATTAGTTGAAGACTCTTAAAACTGTGGAATGGAAAAGGTGTACCTGCATGGGATGAGCTCGATCAGGAAGAATTTGACCTACAGGCATTGCTGTTTGTGACCATCAATGATTGTCCTGCTCTCAGTAATCTTTCAGGACAAACAAACAAGGGATACCACGCATGCACGCACTGTTTGGATGATACCGACAATATATGTTTGAATAATTGTAAGAGGAATGTGTACCTGGGACATCGTTGATTTCTTCCGAGCAGGCATCCCGTAAGAAAGAAAGGCAAGCATTTCAAAGGTGAGGCAGATCACCGGACGAAGCCTCACCACCGTACTGGTGCTGATGTACATGATATGGTCAAGGATTTGAAGGTAATCTTTGGAAAGTGTCCGGGCGGACAACCTGTTCTGAATGACGCTGACGGACGCGCACCCATGTGGAAGAAGAAATCTATATTTTGGGACCTGCCCTATTGGAAAGACCTAGAGGTCCGCTCCGCAATCGACGTGATGCACATGATGAAGAATCTTTGCGTGACCCTGCTTGCCTTCTTGGGCGTGTATGAGAATACAAAAGATACACCGGAGGCACGGGAGGACCAACAACGTATTCACGGAAAAGACGGCATACATCAGGGTCATGCCAGCTACGCTCTTACCAAGGAAGAGAAGGAAATCTTCTTTGAATGCCTGCTCAGTATGAAGGTACCGTCTGGCTTCTCGTCGAATATAAAGGGAATAATAAATATGGTAGAGAAAAAGTTCCAGAACCTAAAGTCTCATGACTGCCACGTGATTATGATGCAACTACTTCCGGTTGCATTGAGGGGGCTTCTACCAAAAAATGTTTGATTAGCCATTGTGAAGCTATGTGCATTCCTCTATGCAATCTCTCAGAAGGTAATCGATCCAGAAATCATACCAAGGTTAGAGAATGATTTGGTGCAATGTCTTGCCAGTTTCGAGTTGGTGTTCTCACCATCCTTCTTCAACATCATGACGCACGTCCTAGTTCACCTATGCGAAGAGATTAACGTTCTGGGTCCTGTATTTCTACACAATATGTCCCCTTTGAGAGGTTCATGGGAGTCTTAAAGAAATATGCTCATAACCGTGCTAGGCCAGAAGGAAGCATCTCCAAGGGCCATTTAAATGAGGAGGTCATTGAGTTTTGTATTGACTTTATTACTGACCTTAAGCCAATTGGTGTTCCTGAATCGCGGCATAAGGGCAGTCTGGGTGGAAAAGGCACGCTAGGAGCGGATCAAATAATATGTATGGACGGGCATTCTCTCACTCAACCACACTACACAGTTCTACAAAATTCTTCCTTGATGGCTCTGTATATGGAGGAACACAAGAATTTTCTATGCTCCAAACACCCAGAGCAGTCTGACAACTAGATTACACGTGAACAAACGGGGACTTTCATCAGTTGGTTGCAAACATGTGCCATGCATGATGCCGCTGTTGAAGATGACCTGTACTTGCTGTCTCAGTTACCATCTTCGTATATAGTGACTTTCAAAGGGTACGAGATAAATGGGAATACATTTTACACAATCGCCCAAGATAGGAAGAGCACCAACCAAAACAGTGGTGTCCGCTTTGATGCAGCAACAAAGAGGGGAAAGGACACATATTATGGTTACATAGAGGACATATGAGAACTTGACTATGGATGTGGTTTCAAGGTCCCTTTATTTCCATGCAAATGGGTCAATATGACACGAGGCGGGGTAACGGAAGACCCGCAGTACGGAATGACAAAAGTGGATCTGAACAATCTTGCGTACGCAGACAAACCATTCGTCCTAGCCAATGATGTGGCGCAGGTTTTCTATGTGAAGGACATGTCTACCAAGACCAGAAAAAGAAAAGATAAGGATGCAAATACATCATACAATGAGTCAAAGTGCCACATAGTTCTTTCATGGAAAAGAAACATCGTGGGAGTGGATGACAAGACAGACATGTCAGAAGATTATGAGAAGTTTGATGAAATTGCTCCATTCAGAGTGAATATTGACCCGAGCATCCAGTTAAATGATGAATATTGTCCATGGTTACGGCGCAAAGGGACACACACATGAAGAAAAAGTTTCACACACAAAGATCCCACTCTGGGATGTGATCGGCTTCACTGTCATCACTTTCTTCTGTAGTGTGTTTTCGGACTTGTATATCTAGAAAGTCCCACTTTGAACAAACCGTAGGGAATCTTTGTAATAGTTAGGGTGCTTATGTGTTTTGGCATTTGTAACGTGTACTTTCGTGCTTCGGACAAACGTGTACCTTTCTGACTTCATCTGCTATTTTTCAGCTCATTTAGTGAATATTTTAGAGCTAAATGACCCTGAAATTGAAAAGCACTACAAATGAACTCTGAAAAGGTTGAAAGTTGGCATGGCATCATCATTTCACCCACATAGCATGTGCGAAATAGTTGAGAGGGTTACGGCAAAAACTGAATGCACTTCGTGTACAAAATGGACCATCTCTTTCGAAGTATCAAGGTTTCGAACGAAAACTCATCCGTAACAAAGGCATTTCATTTTTTAAACCTATTACAACTCCAGACTTTTTGTGCGTTCAGTATGCATCATTCAAAGCCACGTCATTAATTTTCAACCCTTTCTGACTTCATTTGCTATTTTTCATGCATTTACTAATTTTTTTGAGCTAAATGGCCCTGAAATTGAAAAGCATTACAAATGAACTCTGAAAAGGTTGAAAGTTGACATGGTATCATCATTTCACCCACATAGCATGTGCAAAAAAGTAGAGAGGGTTACGACAAAAACTAGATGCACTTCATGTACAAAATGGACGATCTCTTTCGAAGTATGAGGGTTTCGGACAAAAACTCATCTGTTACAAAGGCATTTCATTTTTTTAAATAACCTAAGTATTACCAAATTGAATATAATGATAAAACACACTAATATTAAAAATAAGAAAAAAGAATCACAGAAAAATCTATTTTTAAAGTTAAGTTATTCACAAACTAGCGATTCACACAAATTTCAAATAATTTAAATTTAAACTATTCAAATTTGAAAACTACTCGCACTAACAGAAGTTTGTAATTTTTTGTACCTAAAGAAAAAGTATTCACAAAGAAATTCTAAATACAACAAAAAACAACTCAGAAATAAATAAAAGAAATTAAATAAAGCAGAAAAGAAAAAAACTAAATAAAAAAGCCCGCCTACTGGGCCACAGCGGCCTGCATACGACTAGAAACCCAACCTATAGTTGGGCCAGGATGCAGGCTCGCAAGCCCAGTAGGCCCAACAGGGCAGCGCAACACATGTAGGCCTAGAAGTCTGCTTTAGAGAGGAGCTCGAAGGAGCAGCCGCGGCTGGGTTTATAAACTAGTGCGGCTGCCCTTCGCTCGGCGAGGTGGGACTAAATTTTGTGCACCGAGGGGTGGCACCGCACCCCCTTTAGTACCGGTTTGTGGTTCCAACCGGTACTAAGGGGGGGGGGTCTTTAGTACTGGTTGCAGCCACGACCTAGTACTAAAGGGGGTCGCTTCCCACCATTTGGCCTGGTCAAATTTGACCTTTAGTACTGGTTGGTGCCACCAACCGGTACTAAAGGCCCCTCCTATATATATAGCACTTACGAAAATTCCATTTCATCTCCCACTTCTCCAATCTATTTCGACATCGCGACCGCCCCATACGCTGCCCCCGTCCTGCGCCGTCGCCCATCGCCGCCCCCGCCATGTGCCGTTGCCATCCCCGTCATCGCCGCCCCCATCCCCGTCGACACCCCGGCCCGTCGTCGCCGTCCCCGTCGCCGCGTCTCGTGCCGCCGCCCCGTACGCCACCGCCCCGTCGCCGCCGCGGTCGCCCCGCGGTGTAAGCCCCCTACGCACGCCATGGTCGCGCCCCGATCGAGCCCCCGCTCGTACACACACACACGCACACGTACACGCGTGCATCCACACACACACACACATTTTTTTACTTATTTTTCGTTTTCTGTTTTTTAGATTAATGTCAAAGTTTTAGCTAGCTAAATGAATTAGATTAATGCATGTCAAATTGTTAATTAGATGATCGAATTAGATGAATTACCTAGATAAGAATGTTAGATTAATGTCAAATGTTAGATGAATTAGATAGAAAAGTTAGATATAAATGTCAAATGTTAGATGAATTAGATGAATTAGGTAGATATTAATTAATGTTAATTAGATGAGTTAGTTTTTTATACTTTTATTTATAGATGAATTAGATATATTAATGTTAGATGAATTAGTAAGTGCTTAGTTGAATTAGTAACAAAATTAATAAGTGCTTAATTGAATTAGTAAGTGCTTAGTTGAATTAGTAAGAAAATTAATTATTTTTATTTATAGTAAGTGCTTAGTTGAACTAGTTGAATCAACAGAACTAGTTTATTTTTAGTAAGAAAATTTAGGTATATGAGATTTGATGATCTAATTAAAATTTTACTATATAGAACTAGCTAGTTTATTTTTAGTAAGAAAATTATTAGAACTAGTTTATTTTTAGTAAGTGCATAGTTGAATTAGTTGAATTAATAGAACTAGCAAGTGTTTATCAATTAATGTTTCAACTATGAACATAGGAAATGTCTGACGATGAAAAGGATTTCGGTATGTGCGAATACTGCAAAGACGAGTGCGGCCTGTGCGACAGAAATTTCCTAGTTGATGGTAGGCGCTTCAGCATCAAGCTCGATGAGACCTTCGAAGTGGATACAGTAAGTCACAATGACAAGTCTTTTTCATAATTAAGCATGACTTATGCTTCATTTGCTTCAACTTATAATTTTAAAATTTTACTATTCTACTAGCATATCCCCTGCCATGCAAGAATTTTTGTCTTGGATAAGATATGTTTCAGTCCTATGAAAACTATGGAGCTAAAGAGGGTTTACTTGAAGACCGAGCATGGTTATACTTTCGACGCAAAATTATACAATGCAGACACCTACACATATTTTGGATGCAAAACTTGGCAAGCACTATGCAAGGCTTATGCATTTGAGCCTGATATGGTTATCACCTTTGATATTCGTCCAGAAGATGATATTGAAGGTAATATCGACATCTGGGTCGATGTGTAGACACCTCCAGTTCTACCACTATGTGAGTTTCTCAACCATATTTATGTCTTCGATATTGTTTATTCAAAAATAGTTGACAACTAATTTCTATTGACAGCTTATTTCCATTCAAGCAAACATGTCCGGCGCTTGGTAGACAGGACTGTCCATTGTCCCGGGGCTGAACTAAACTACGAGGAGATAAGACATTATGTTTCATGGCTTGAGGATATTGATGCTATTAAGAGAAATTATTTTCCTAGAATTTCAAATCTTAGCACTCAAAACGTGCGACCAATAGTGTTCGTATTGAACTACGGTCACATATATTTAGGAAGGATGATAAGATTTTTACTATTCATCCTCAGTGCATCTTTTGCATACATTATTCTAAAGCTAAACTTCATTGCTAAGTATGTTACTATACGATGTTCTTCAACAGGGACTCCCGATGATAGTTGTGCCTCAGTGGATCAAGACTAAATGTCGCATGTCAATGGTTAGCTTACAGCCAAGACATCCTACATCGCACATGAGTGCATTCAGGATTTCTAAAACCGAGGAATGCTTAATAGTGAAAGACTGGAGCAAAATTGTAAAGGATTGCAGAGAAGTACTAGCAGGAAGCAATCAGAAGCGCATCCCACGATTAGGAGACAGGTTCATCTGCATGCTCCAATATGATGAATCAGGAGAGGTACAAATGTTCTATGCTATTTTACCTAAGGGAGAGCAGCAGGAGTGATTAGCTAGTTCCTGCTCTTAGTACTTCTCCTCTCATGTCCGTGTTCTTCGTCTTGAACTTAATCTCAAAGTGATTTGCTTTTGGGGTCTTATGAATGCTTATAATCTCATGACCATGTTGAACTCGATGATATCTTTGCTTCTGGTACAAGTGAATGTTTCTTCTTTAATCTAGTGTTGGTGGTGATTAGATAGCGGTAACGACTATGATGATTAAATAGTGGTAATGACTATGATGATTATTAGCTAGTGTTGTTGGTGATGATATGGTGCAAGAGTTTTTATATTAATATGATGATGAGTTATTATATCATTTATGAAAGAACCGCGGATTAGTCCCATATTACTTGATCACTTAGGATCCATCCACTTAAAACTAATCCGCGGTTCTTTCACCTAGTGATTTAATAACTCATTATAATGTAAAAACAATCTCTAAATTAAATGGAAAACACAAAATGAAAGAAAAAATAAATAATAAAACCAAAACCCCCAAACCTTTTAGTACCGGTTGGTGTTACAAGCCGGTACTAAAGGTCTCCCCGCCCCCGGTGCTGGCTCGTGCCACGTGGTGGCCCTTTAGTGGCGGTTCATGTTGAACCGGTACTAAAGAGGGGGACCTTTATTCCCCACCCTTTAGTGCCAGTTACAGAACTGACACTAGAGGGCCTTACGAACCAGTGATAATGCCAGGTTCTGCACTAGTGAGAACAAGAGTAAAACTACTTTGCGAGAATAAAACTAGAAGTACTTTGCCGGAATAAAAATATAAAAGTTAGTTGTTGTTTTAGTTGAGAGATTTTGGAGAACAATGACAAGCTATATATCATTTCTCGGTATTCTCCGAAACTCTTCATAACCCCGAAATGCCTTCGGTTTCTCTCAAAACTATTTCTTGAATATTTTCTCATAACTCTTACTTCACTAACACTCAACAGATTGTGATTCCCTTAACCCCGTGACCATGTAGGTTCGGTAAAACATAGACATGAATGAAACTCCCTTTCATTCAATGACCAATAGCGGAACTGTGGACATTCATATTGATCCCTATGAATACACGAATGACCAGATGAACTTCATCATTGCAACTCGACAAATGCGTCAGCTGACTCGGAGATTTCTAAAGGCTTCACTCGAAGCGGTGTGTGTCTATAGGTTTTGAGCATGTTTGAGCATCACTTTGGAAATGTGAAATATGTTTCACCTAGAACCCCTTTAATAGTATGGTTTTTCCTATGATCCAAATAAGAAGAATGAAACTGTGAAAACAAAAGTCATCAAGGTTGAAAAGTCTTCACATCAATTTCGTCGAAGGTCGTACCAATTTCATCATCAATTTCTTTAGTTGAAGAAATACATTTTTAGGGGCCATCTTCCATGTGTTAAACCAAATCTTCAGGGACTATAACACCTATGCACACTCAGAAACACATTAGTCCCTTAACCTATTTGTCTTCAATACTCCAAAACTACTAAGGGGGCACTTGATGCACTTAGACTTGGTAACATGCACACAGTTATCATAATGCCGGGATGGGAGGCACATAAATATAACCATGAACCAATCATGGATCGATAAACCTTTTGATCAACGTGTTTGCCATCCTTTGTCAAGTCAAGATGTCCGGTAGTAGGCATGGGAGTTTTCATACCTTTACTCTCTTGCATGTTGAACTTCTTGAATAAGTCCTTGGTATACTTTGCTTGAGAAACAAAGGTACCATATTTAGTTTGCTTGATTTGCAAACCAAGGAAGAATTTGAGTTAACACATCATGGACATCTCATACTTCTCCGACATCAACCTTCCAAACTTTTCACTAAAGAGAGGGAACTAGATCCAAATATGATATCATCAACTTATATTTGGCATATAAATAGTTCACCCTTAACTCTCTTAGTGAATAAGGTTGAATCAATTTTCCCGATTTCAAAGCCTTTCTCAAGAAGAAACTTCGTTATGCATTTGTACCAAGATCTAGGGGCTTGTGATGACCCACAAGTATAGGGGATCAATTGTAGCTCTTTTCGACAAGTAAGAGTGTCGAACCCAACGAGGAGCAGAAGGAAATGACAAGTAGTTTTCAGTAAGGTAATGTCTGCAAGTGCTGAATTTGTAAGTAGCGGAGTAGTTTGATAGCAAGATAATTTATAACGAGCAAGTAACGGTAATAGTAAGAAAAGTGCAGTAAGGTAGCCCAATCCTTTTGAGGCAAAGGACATGCCAAAACGGTCTCTTATGATAATCAAAGCATTCTTTAGGGTACACAGGAATTTCATCTAGTCATTTTCATTATCTTGGTTTGATTTGTGTTCGCTACTTTGATATGTGGGTGGACCGGTGCTTAGGTGCTGTTCTTACTTGAACAAACCTCCTACTTATGATTAACCCTCCCGCAAGCATCCGCAACTATGAGAAAAGTATTAAGAATAAATTCTAACCATAACATTAAACTTTTGGATCCAATCGTTCCCTTATGAAATAGCGCATAAACTGTGATTTAAGCTTCTGTCACTCTCGCAACCCACCATCTAATTGCTACTCCACAATGCATTCCCTTAGGCCCAAATATGGTGAAGTGTCATGTCACTACAAAAAAATACACTTCCGTGATGATACGTGTTTGTCACAGTAGGTCACGTTTTCTGTCATGCATGTACATCCATGACGATTTTATGACAGAATCAAGATAGTCATACCTGTGCTATCGTAGAAGTGTTCCATGACATTACCAAAATTATCATCACGGAAGTGTCCACTTCCATGACGATAAATGGAGCGTCATGGAAGTGTTTTCGTCAATGGTGACCAACATGTGGCATCCACCGTAACGGGTCACCATTAAGCTATGGGTCTGGTTTTGGATCCGATAACCTGTTAATAGCCCAAACCAATGGGGATTTTCCACGTGTAAAATTCTCATTGGCCAGTGGAAACACGTGTTGGCTCACCGTTGGGATAGATGTCATCCACTCATTGGACAGGAGGCGCCTATGATATGTCGACACGGGGCACGACCCAACAGAGGCCCATTCTGGTAAAAAGGCTGGCCCGTTTGACTTGGTCAAAAGGTAACGGGCCGGCCCACAGAAAGCCTGTTAACGGCCTGTTCATATATAGCCCATTTACGACCCGCTAACTCCCGACCCATTATGGCCTATCAGAATTAAGCCCAGTAGCCTCATCTGGGCCGTCCAATATGATTCCAGCCCGTTGTAACTTCCAGCCCATGTATGGCCCATGATGTCTTTCGGCCCATATGAGGCCCTTTGTAACTCTGGGCCCATTAAAGGCCCAAGATGAAACTGGCCCATAATGAACAGTGTATCGCTTTATACCCATTAACGACCCATTATTCCGTCGGCCGTTTCTAGCCCGTGTTAACTTTCGGCTTTCTAAGGGCCCATTTATTCTTGGGCTCATTTCTAGAATTCGGTTAGTTACGGTCCGTTACTCGCATGTTCCGTTTGTGGGCCAAATTCAGCCCGTGGTTACATTTGGCCCGTTTGTGGCCCGTTAACACGTTGGGCTGTTTTCATAGCGTTATCAAATACAGCCTATTAATGGCCCGTTATGGTCCACGGATAGTAAGGCCCATGTTTGGCGAAAAGATTATACGCCTCATAGAAGGCCCGTGGATCCTATGGCCCATAGAAGGCCCATGGATCCTACGGCTCGTAGAAGGCCCATGGATCCTACAGCCCGTAGAAGGCCCATAGATCATACAACCCGTAGAAGGCCCATGGATCATATGGCCCGTAGAAGGCCCATGAATCGAACGGCCCGTAGAAGGCCCATGGATTCTACATCCCGCAGGAGGCCCATGGTTACAACAGTCCGTGTGTTGCCATGATTATTGTGACCTAGTTACCAAAAATAGGTTAATGTGGCCACTAGAAAAACGTGAAAAAAGAACTGCAATGACTACAAACAAACAACTAAACAATACAATAAGGAAATAAATAAGCAAGCAACTAATGCTAGCCTATTACAATTATTACGCATATTACATCCACTGGGCATCAAAGTTCGCCACCAGTGCAAATATAGGGAACAAAGCAGCATATTACATACACTGGCCGCCAAAATTGGCCACTAGTGCAAATAAATGCGACAACAAAACAAGTCCATAACTGAAACAACTTCAGAAGATCTCAAGAAACATTATCCCGGGTATCCACCATGCTGGCAATAAGCTTATCAAGCTTATTAGCTTTGTCCTGTTTGGCGTTAAAATCCTCCAATGCTTGCTGTTGCACCAGAAAGTTTGCATCTGAATGCTCCAGGGACTTCCGCAGTCCTTCCGCTTCTTGTTGCAACACAACTGATCGATGTCTTTCAACTTGTAGTTGAGACTCAAGAAACCGAACAGATTCAGACAGTGAGTTTGAATAGCTTGTGCCAGCGGTAGTGGCCAGTAACTCGAACACTAAACCAAGACAGGACTTTGGGGTTGTCTCACTGTCTTCAAGATAGTTTTCCTTAGCTGTTTTATCAGCTTTTTTGGAGACCAACAAGGATGTCTGACTATCCTGAACCTTATCTGCATTACTTCCTTTACCGTTGCTTAATAAGGCACCATTCCCCAATATTCTGTCAGCATTCTAAAAGAAGAAACAAGCAGACACATAAGATGTTTAGCACGTACTAGTATATGAAACTCATTTCGGTGAACCAGTTCATTAGTAAAAGGTGGACAAGATTAAACTACCAAGTCTTCTATTGCCAAGTAATACATTATAAAAGCATCAAACAAACATGTATCTATGTCCTATGGTCACTGCATTGTCTTGCCAAATCAAAATAGAGACATGATTGAAATCATACCAGTTCAAGAGAAAGCAGCACTGAAAGAATAAAAAGCATGGGAAACTACACGACACAACAAGATTTCAGATGGGTACCATGGGTCTACATGTACAACAACACTATTGGCCCTGTTGTGATGCTAGTAATGTGCATGATATGAGAAGTCAACTGTGTACACAATTGGAATTGAAATCAACAAAGCTATTTATAAGAGCAAACCTATTAAAGAAACATGCGTAAACTTACCTGTTGTGCCATTGGATTTTCCATTGGATCGTTCAATTTAAAAATAAGTTTGTATGAGTAAATACAGTGATACAAGAGTAAAGCAGTATGCACGATAGCAATGGAATCTTAAATGAGAACAGTTGTTCTTCACGTTTAAGCACTTGTTCTACATGAACAAAGTACAGTAAGACGCAAGCATATAGTACTTAAAATAAAATGAGCTCATAGAACTTACCACATTCTTGGTTTGGGACCAATAAAGAACAAGGCATTCCTAGTCATCGTCTAGTAAATGTGTCTGAGGAGAACGTAAGGGAATTTGATGAGTTTCTTTGCCAGTGAAGTACGTTTTCTTTAGGTAATTCCGATACTGCCACCAAGCATTCTTGAAGATAGCAGAGGTATTAGCATAGGTTACCTCATCCTGAGTTTCCAAATTGGTCCTTCTCTATAGAGAAATATGGGAAAAATTTGCTGTATTATAACCATCATGGAGGTAGAATGTATGGGACAAAGCAAAGTAATTGCCATGAATAACATTACTTACACATAACTCTTGGACAAACACCTGCAACTGGCATTTTCCTTCATCTTTATTATAATATTTCCATGATGGTAAGATACACACATAGGATTTAACAACATCAAATGCGATAGATGCTAAACTATGAATGGCTGGTTGTGCTTCCTCCACAGGAACAGGTGTACTAACTAGTGGAGGTGGGGGTTCACCGTGGTAGTACTGGCGCTTTGGGCACTGGAGCTGCCTCACTAACTACTCTTGTTTGGGAGCTCTGTGGTGGAGATGGTGCTGTGTCAACAGGAACTGCGTTACTATCTGCTAGGGTTGGGGTTAGATTGGGTGAAGCCGGTTCTCTATCCATCACAGTAGGGGTAAAATCTGCGAGAGTCTGGGTTATGTGTGGTAGGGATGGTTCTCGTGCATGTACAACCGGGGTGCTATCTCCACCAAGAGGTAGCACTGTTTTATTTGAAGACCGTGTTTTTACTCCGCTAGATACTGCCATCACCCACTCTAATTCAAATGGCTGATAACAGGAAACATAGTTGAAAATGTACTGACATTGTATGAGAGACAGATGCAATAGATAGTGTGGAAAAAAGAGGGCATGAAATAGTTGACATGTATATTGTTTAACTTAAACGGATAGCATGACATAATTTCACATACATGATGTCTATCTAAACTGGATAGCATAGCATAACATAATTCAAAGATATGATGACTAACTAAACAGGATCGCATGACATTATTAACATACATGTTATCTAAGTAATCAGGATCGCATGATTTAATTCACATATGTGATTTATATGCTAAGTAGAGGGCATTCGCATATATGATGTCTGAACTAAGAACATGGTGTTGAATATTGTGTATATGATGTCTAAACAATGCAATGCAAGACACCATATGCATGATATGAGTAGTATAACCGTGCCAAGTAAGAGCATACACCTCGGTGGGGGAATAGGACTTCTCATCTGTCTCTGAATCCATCTCTGAGGAGCTATCAGGACCCAACAAGAGATCTGCTTCGACATGTAGCATTGTCTGCTATGAAGGCCTTGTTTTCACTCTAGATTTTTCCATCACCCGCTCAAATGGCTGATTCACAGGAAGAGTAGTTTAATGTACAAACATTGTCGACAAAATGGAAATGTAATGAAGAAAAGGATGGGCAAGATATCATTCAAATATACGATGCCTGGTTAAACAGGATGGCATTGCACATTTCACATATATTATGGGAGGCTAAAAGACATGAGACTGCATAATTCTCATATATGATATTGAAACTAAACAGGTGGCATTACAGAATATGTCTAAACTAAGCAGATGACATATATGATGTCGAAAGTAGGCACTGCAAGGCAACATATGCATGATATGACTAACATCGTCATGCCAAGTTAGAGCAAACACCTTGGGGGATAAATAGGAGTGGTCAGCTACGTCTGAATCTGCCTCAGAACAGATATCTTCCTCTGGATTACAATCTGGAGAGGGGGGAGGGTTTGCCATTGAACCCACCATGGAGCAATGTCTGCATGACATTGTTTTGCCGCGCAAAACTCTTCTCTTTTTCTCTACATGTTTAGCATGACTGTGTACAATATCTGACATACATACAAAAAAATATAGTGAGATTATGTAAGGAGAGCATGCAGAAATCTAGAGTGATGGTAAAAACTAGTGGATGGATCCGAAAATAATGATAGCAGGCTGATGATTGCTTTAATTTAATAAAAAAATAGATGATGATTTCTTTACTATTTGTTTCCCACCCAAGATGAACAACATAGGCAAACCCTAGGTGAACCAGATATTAGACAGAGATACTATTCATTGTTGCCTCGATATGTGCCCCACAACTAATTTAGAACTCAAGTTTGAACATCAATTTGGACCTGACTTGGAGTCTAAGAGGTGAACAGGACAATAAAGTAGCAGGTAATACTAAGCAATGCATAACATAAGCAAAAACAAAAGAGTGCGACCTCTCTTGTTGACCCGTGTACTCCTCAGGTTCATCTGCTGAGTCGATGATGGTGATGCCATTGCGGTGGGTGCCGGCGGCAGGGAAGGAGATCTGAGGCAGCGAAAGACGGTCAGGAGTCATGATGTCTGGTTTGGTGGATGCTTCTGTCGATGGAGCAGCTCAGGTGAGGTGGACGACATCGCGGCAGGAGCAGGACAAACCACACAAAGTTTTCTTCAACACCTACCTGTAACTGAAGTAATTCTGTAAGGGCTCATTTGGCTTGCATGATTCTAAAAACTTGGGATAGGAAAACACCAGAATAGGATAGGAATGCACATGGGAAACAGAGCATTTGTGAACACAGGATTTCTGTCAACTTGTGTCAGTGCGAACAACACCTATGGGATCACTGGGACCCCTTCTACGGTCGGCGGGCGCGGGGTTGTGAGAAGAGAAGGCTTAGGAGCAAGCACACAGATCGTTTACCCAGGTTCGGGCCGCGAGGACACGTAAAACCCTAGTCCTGCTTTGGTGGATGTAATGAGTGTTCTTGAGCTCTCCAACTAGCTATGGTGGCTGTGTAGTTCCAAAAAGCTGAATCCCCCTCCAGTAGGCCTCGGGCCTCCTTTTATAGTCCAAAACGGGTTGCCACAGTGGCACACAGGAGGTGGAAAGGGGTATAGTGCGCGAGCTTATCGCTCGGTATTATGGGACAAGGCGCATTAAATGCACTAGTTAGGTGTCCATTATGTTTATCGGGGACGGGAACAAGGCCCGTCCCGTCCATCGCCGCTCCTCCTCGCTTTGACACGCGCCCTGGCTAGCGATGCATGCAGTGCCATGTAGGCGGGCAGGCAGCTGAGGTGGCGTGATGGTAGGGTCTTCACGAAGATCTGGGTGCCACCACGTAGGTGCTTGCTGATTTGGCCTGGAAGCTGCATGTTGCCACGTAGGTGCCTGCCCAGCTGGTTGGGCTGGCAGCTGCATGTGAACGGTGGCGGAGTCTTGGTTGGTGTGTGCCTGACAGTGGCCCCGCTGACGCCCTCGGCAAGGGCCTTGCCGTGGCGTCGCGGTCGTCCCCGGCAAGCGTCTTGTGGGTTTCCTTGCCGACGATCTCGCCGAGGGTCGTCGTCTTCTGATCCTCATCTGATCTTGTGTATTTATGATCTTGATGAAGATCTGCATGCCACCACGGAGGCGCCTCCCGAGCCCTGGTCCCAATGTAGCCAGTTGTGTTGGAACCTGTGGGCTCGAGGGTGGCTCGCTCTGTTGGTGTTTGGGCAAGTTGCCCCGGCAAGGCTCTTGCCGGGGCCGTGGAGACCGCCTCGGCAAGGGTCTTGCCGGGGGAGTCCACCTTGCCCCCTTTGCTCTTTATGTTTTCTGGTCTTGGCGTTGCCTCTGATCGTCTTGTGCCTTTGGCTTCTCTCCGGCTTCCCTCCCCTGCCCAGCTTAGTGTGGTTGCGGGCGCGGTTCCGACTGTCCGTGCACAAGTAAAGGGGTAAAAAGGAGCGCCCCTACTTTTGTACACCGACAGGAGCCCCCGGTCCTGGGCCACACATAAGCGCGACATGCTGTTGGGCCAGGCCCAAAACGCTGCGCGGGCAGTCGGGGCGGGATTTTTACCGCAGTAACTCTTCGTCCGCTACGCTTCCCCACGACCTGCGCGTGATGTGGAGGGTCATGCGTGATGTGGGGGTCATGCGTGTGGCGGTTTCCACATGCATGCGTCACATCGTGGTAAAGAGGCGGCTCGCGCCTTTCCCATAAAAAGAGGGAGGCATCGAGGCGCGGCTCATTTACTGGGTGGACTCTGGTCGTAGTCTTCAAGGCGCCCACGCCCCGTGGTCACGGGGCAGGGAACGGTCGCCTCACCCGTCCCTTTGGTCCTGTTCGCTCGCCACGCGCCCTCCATGCAAGTGGAAGGCGGTGGAGGCGGGAAACCGGGCCGTCGCTGATTGGGGCAGCGGGTCAGTCCTGATTCCCTGCGCCCCTGATGGCTGGATTGGCAGAGTGGGGCAGCCGAGCCTCGACCCCGCCGCTTTATAAGGGGGGGGGGGGGGGGGGGGGGGGGCGTCGTCCCACATTCCTTCAGTATCCATCCTCCTTCATCTTCGCTCCTTTCTTCCACCTGCCATGGGAGAAGAGGTGCTGGGCCTTCATCGGTGGTGGCGAGGGTTGCCGCTCATCAGCGCGTCCCCCCTTCCCATGAGCCCGCGGCGGCGGAGCCGGCCACAAGAGGAAGGGGAGGGGGCGTGGCCGAGGTCGCCGCAGCGGTCGGGGGAGAGGGGGACGAGGCGGCGCGATGGCCGTGCCTCCGCCAGCGGTGCCTCCCGCGACGAAGGGTCACGTCGGGGACTAGCCCCGCGAGTTCTTCATCAGGCTGCGCCGGCCACCGCGTCGTCATCTCCGTCTCCCCACCCCCTTCGCTTAGGAGATGGAGCTCGATCCGCCCCAGACCCTCAGATTGCACATGAGGGGCTGTGGGACCAGCGGCACGCGGGTCGACGTCGACTTCCCTGCTCCTCATGTTATGTATATCCGTCGCGGATGGAAGACATTTGCTCGCATCCATAGCCTGACGGTGGGGCTCGTCCTCTACGTCAAGTTAATGGAGGGCGGCCTGCTCGCCGTCAAGGTCTTTGGAGATCTTGGCACTCGCCTGAAGTGCTGCGTGGAGAGCTCCTCCGATGATGAAGATTCCTCCTCAAGTGGGAGTGGCGAGGAGGACAGCGACAGCGGCGAAGAGGGAGTCGAGCGGCAGGATGCCGACTCCGACTTTGACTGACCGCGCCGCCCCTCCCTCGGCCACGCGCGCTGCTGAGGGCCATCCTTGCCAAGCTCTCCATCGGGGTGCTCCCCGTCATCTCCTTGGGCGGCTGGCGTAGGAGGGCCGGGGAAGGCAAAGAAGGCGGGTGGCGTCCGTCAAATCGGAGTACGCGGGCACCGATGCCTTCATCGCGTATTGCCGGCCCGCTGCCTCGTCTTCCAGCTCCTTTCGTGGCACCAAGATGTTCTCTTGGTGCCTTCTGCTCCTCGTACCTTGCCTAGGCGCTCTTTTGGCCCTCCTGCTGCCTTGTTCCACCTTTTGTGGAGAGGGACAAGAAAAGGATTACGGCACCTTATTTCTTTTCAGTTTGTAAGCCTACGGGCACTTGTTAATTTTAAGACCTGTAATCCCCTTGCTCATGTTCTTAATTCCGTATGAACTGTACCTGTATGGGATATTTTTAATGAAAAGGGTGCTTGCCGGGTTCTTTGTGCGTGAGCGAGGCCCATGCCAAGGATGAATCCGTGTTATTTCTAAGATAAACATGGTCGCCCGGCAACAGGCCTTGCCGTTCCCCCACTTCAGTCGACCATTCTCGCGCTCTTGGCGGAGGCAGGGCAAAGTAGAGTTAGGCCCCTCGTTCATCTCCTCGCCACAACGACTACTACCAGATTCTGACCTAGGAGGTAGCTCTTGGGTACAGGAAAGGGGGAGCACGGTGGTTTTAAGAACACAAATGAGGTTTCACATATCCCAGTTCTATATGGAAGCGCATAACAGGGGGATGAAAGACTTATCTGAATCCGCAGCCCCCGGCAACCTTGGCTTGCCGTGGTTGGATCCTTGTATCTTCAAGTTCTCTTTTTCCCAAGCGGCTCAGCAGAAGTGTCCGCGAGCCCTGCGAACCAAAGAGAACAGAAAGACGCACACTCGACCTCTAGGCTAGGGGTTAGTCACCGCTAAGCACAATCAACCCTAACCGAGGGAGAGACTTAACCTAGCATGCATGCTATAACTTAAGGCGCCAGCGCTTCGTTTATTTATGCTCAGGATCTGCACCATGCTTTGTACAAAGGGTTACATGCCTTGCCAACAAAGCTTGTACAAAAGGTAGCTTGCCGGGGAGCCCGGCAAGCCGCGCCTTATGGGTAAAACTTGCGAAGATGCTCGATGTTCCAGGAGTTGCTCATTGGGACATCATCTTCGGTCTCCAGGAGGACTGCGCCGGGCCTGGTGACTCGTATTATCCGATAAGCGCCTTCCCACTTCGGCATCAACTTGTTGCAATTCTTAGCCGATTGAACACGCTGAAGAACAAGGTCGCCTTCCTCAAAGCTTCGGGCATGAACCTTGCGGCTATGGTAGCGGCGCAAGGCTTGCTGGTAGCGCGCTGCTCTCAGAGCTGCCCGAAGACTATCTTCCTCAAGGAGCGTTGTGTCATCTTGCTGCAACTGCTCTTGCTCAAGCTCGTCATAAGCGAGCACTCGAGGTGACCCGTATATGAGTTCCATGGGGAGAATTGCTTCTGCCCCATATACTAGGGCAAAGGGGGTCTGGCCGGTGGCTCGATTTGGCGTCGTCTTGATCGACCAAAGAACCGCCGGCAACTCATCAATCCAGCGCCTTCCGCTCTTGTGCAGCCTGTCAAAAGTCTTCGTTCTCAGGCCTCTTAACACTTCAGCATTTGCCCTCTCCGCCTGGCTGTTGCTCCGGGGGGGGGGGGGGGGGGGGTGCAACGGAAGCAAAACAAACCTTACTGCCGATGTCTTGGATGTATTGCATGAAGGTGTGGCTTGTGAACTGCGTGCCGTTGTCGGTGATGACCCTGTTTGGTACACCAAAACGGCAGACTAGCCCCTTGAAGAACTTGACGACTGACTGTGCTGTAACCTTCCTCACTGCCTCCACCTCCGACCACTTTGTGAACTTGTCGATTGCAACGTACAATTACTCAAAGCCCCCGACAGTGCGAGGGAAAGGGCCTAGTATGTCGAGCCCCCAGACCGAAAACGGCCAGGAGAGAGGGATTGTTTGAAGGGCTTGAGCTGGTTGATGAAGCTCCTTCGAATGGAACTGACACGCTTCACACCTGGTTACTAGTGCTGTCGCATCCTGGAGGGCGGTGGGCCAGAAGAAGCCTTGCCGGAATGCCTTGCCGGCAAGGGCCCTTGACCCTATGTGGGAGCGACATATGCCTTCATGTATCTCTGCCAACAGCTCCAGTCCGTCCTCCTGGGGGATGCACTTCAATTTCACACCGTTCAGTCTTTTTTTGTACAGGACATCATCGACGAACTGGTACAAGGCAGACCGACGGGCTACTTTCTCTGCTTCTTCTTGCTCCTGAGGAAGTTCCCCTATCTGGAGGAAACGGACGGTATGCTGTGCCCATGACGGAGCCTGGGGCTCGACGGCAAGGACCAAGGGCATCTCTTCCGCCATGGGGGCAGCCATCTCTACGGCCAGGGCTTGGCGCCCTGCTAGAGCCAGCCGCCCCTTGGCAGGCTTAGAATCCGCGGCAACACCCTTGCCGGCAGCCCCTGGAGGCTCGGCGGGAAAGTACTTGCCGGGGCCTGATTTCCTCCGCTTGTTCTGCTCCGTTGATGGTTCGACGGATGGTTGAGTTAACCAGAGCAAAAAGGTACCTGCTTCCACAGGTAGCTTGAATGCAACGCACTTTGACAGGTAGTCAACGATGTCGTTCCCCGCTCGGGGAACGTGCTCCGCTTGTATACCGTCGAAGCACTCTTCCAGCTTCCTCACCTCATCTATGTAGGCCTCCATCAACGGACTCTGGTAATCTTTATTGACTTGTCTGACGACAAGCTGTGAGTCACCCCTGACGATGAGCTTCTTCACCCTGAGGTCTGCCGCGATCCTAAGACCGGCAAGCAGCCCCTCGTACTCAGCAGTGTTGTTTGTGGACATCTCCCTGGGAAAGTGCATCTGGACCACATACTTGAGGTGCTCTCCGGCGGGTGCGACAAGCAGCACACCGGCACCGGCACCTTGTAGCGAGAAAGCCCCATCAAAGTACATGATCTAGTCGCGACTTGCTTCCTTGCCGGGGAGAGCGGTCTCCTGGATATCTTCGTCGGGCGTAGAGGTCCATTCTGCAATGAACTCCGCCAAGACTCTGCTCTGGATTGTCGAAGTACTTTCAAACTTCAACCCAAAGCTTGACAACTCCAAAGCCCACTCCACAATCCTTCCGGTTGCATCTGGGTTGTGCAGTATCCATTGCAACGGGAGGCGGGTGATGACAGTGATCTCGTGGGCTTGGAAGTAATGACGCAGCTTCCTCGAGGCCATAAGGAGGCCAAAGAGCAATTTCTGCACACCGGAGTATCTTGACCTGGCCTCCTGCAAGAGGGCGCTGACAAAGTAAACCGGGTGCTGCATCATCTTCTTCTTCTGCACCACTTCACTTGGCTGCGCAGGCATGAAGGAAATATGCCCTAGAGGCAATAATAAAGTTATTATTTATTTCCTTATATCATGATAAATGTTTATTATTCATGCTAGAATTGTATTAACCGGAAACATAATACTTGTGTGAATACATAGACAAACAGAGTGTCACTAGTATGCCTCTACTTGACTAGCTCATTGATCAAAGATGGTTATGTTTCCTAGCCACTGACATGAGTTGTCATTTGATTAACGGGTCAGATCATTAGGAGAATGATGTGATTGACTTGAACCATTCCGCTAGCTTAGCACTTGATCGTTTAGTATTCTGCTATTGCTTTCTTCATGACTTATACATGTTCCTATGACTATGAGATTATGCAACTCCCGTTTACCGGAGGAACACTTTGTGTGCTACCAAACGTCACAACGTAACTGGGTGACTATAAAGGTGCTCTACAGGTGTCTCCGAAGGTACTTGTTGGGTTGGCGTATTTCGAGATTAGGATTTGTCACTCCGATTGTCGGAGAGGTATCTCTGGGCCCACTCGGTAATGCACATCACTATAAGCCTTGCAAGCATTGTAACTAATGAGTTAGTTGTGGGATGATGTATTACGGAACGAGTAAAGAGACTTTCCGGTAATGAGATTGAACTAGGTATTGAGATGCCGACGATCGAATCTCGGGCAAGTAACATACTGATGACAAAGGGAACAACGTATGTTGTTATGCGGTTTGATCGATAAAGATCTTCGTAGAATATGTGGGAGCCAATATGAGCATCCAGGTTCTACTATTGGTTATTGACCGGAGACATGTCTCGGTCATGTGTACATAGTTCTCGAACCCGTAGGGTCCGCACGCTTAAAGTTCGATGACGGTTATATTATGAGTTTATGTGTTTTGATGTACCGAAGGTTGTTCGGAGTCCCGGATGTGATCATGGACATGACAAGGAGTCTCGAAATGGTCGAGACATTAAGATTGATATATTGGAATGTTATATTCGGACACCCGATGAGTTCCGGGGGTTATCGGATATATATCGGAGAAACCGGGAGGTTACCGGAACCCCCCGGGGGTTATTGGGCCTCATGGGCCCAAGTGGTGGAAGAGGAGAGGCAGCCAGCTAGGGGTGCGTGGCCCCCCTAGCCCAAACCAAATTGGATTAGGGGGCTGGACCCCCTTTCCTTCTTGTTCTTCTCCTCCCCTTCCTTCCCCTCTCCTACTTGGACTAGGAAAGAGGGGGGAATCCTACTTGGAGTAGGATTGCCCCCCTTGGGCGCGCCTCCTCCCATTGGCCGGCCCTCTCCTCCCCCCTTTATATACAGAGGAGGGGGGCACCACATAGACACAACAATTGATCTCTTGGATCTCTTAGCCGTGTGTGGTGCCCCCCTCCACCATAATCCACCTCGATAATATCGTAGCGGTGCTTAGGCGAAGCCCTGCATCGGTAGAACATCATCATCGTCACCATGCCGTCGTGCTAACGGAACTCTCCCTCAAAGCTCAGCTGGATCGGAGTTTGAGGGACGTCATCGAGTTGAACGTGTGCAGAACTCGGAGGTGCCGTGCGTTCGGTACTTGATCAGTCGGATCGTGAAGGCGTACGACTACATCAACCACGTTGTGCTAACGCTTCTGCTTTCGGTCTACGAGGGTACGTGGACACACTCTCCCCTCTCGTTGCTATGCATCACCATGATCCTGTGTGTGCATAGGAATTTTTTTGAAATTACTACGTTCCCCAATAGTGGCATCCGAGCCATGTTTTATGCGTAGATGTTATATGCACGAGTAGAACACAAGTGAGTTGTGGGCGATACAAGTCATACTGCTTACCAGCATGTCATACTTCGGTTCGGCGGTATTGTTGGATGAAGCGGCCCGGACCGACATTACGCATATGCTTACGTGAGACTGGTTCTACCGACGTGCTTTGCACACAGGTGGCTGGCGGGTGTCAGTTTCTCGAACTTCAGTTGAACCGAGTGTGGCTACGCCCGGTCCTTGAGAAGGTTAAAACAACACTAACTTGACGAACTATCGTTGTGGTTTTGATGCGTAGGTAAGAACGGTTCTTGCTCAGCCCGTAGCAGCCACGTAAAACTTGCAGCAACAAAGTAGAGGACGTCTAACTTGTTTTTGCAGGGCATGTTGTGATGTGATATGGTCAAGGCATGATGCTAAATTGTATTGTATGAGATGATCATGTTTTGTAAGCGAGGTATCGGCAACTGGCAGGAGCCATATGGTTGTGGCTTTATTGTATGCAATGCAATCGCCCTGTAATGCTTTACTTTATCACTAAGCGGTAGCGATAGTCGTAGAAGCATAAGTTGGTGAGACGACAACGGTGCTAAGATGGAGATCAAGGTGTCGCGCCGGTGACGATGGTGACCATGACGGTGCTTCGGAGATGGAGATCACAAGCACAAGATGATGATGGCCATATCATATCACTTATATTGATTGCATGTGATGTTTATCTTTTATGCATCTTATCTTGCTTTGATTGACGGTAGAATTATAAGATGATCTCTCACTAAACTTCAAGGTATAAGTGTTCTCCCTGAGTATGCACCGTTGAAAAAGTTCTTCGTGCTGAGACACCACGTGATGATCGGGTGTGATAGGCTCTACGTTCAAATACAACAGGTGCAAAACAGTTGCACACGCGGAATACTCAGGTTAAACTTGACGAGCCTAGCATATGCATATATGGCCTCGGAACACTGAGACCGAAAGGTCGAGCGTGAATCATATAGTAGATATGATCAACATAGTGATGTTCACCATTGAAACTACTCCATCTCACGTGATGATCGTACATGGTTTAGTTGATTTGGATCACGTGATAACTTAGAGGATTAGATGGATGTCTATCTAAGTGGGAGTTCTTAAGTAATATGATTAATTGAACTTAAATTTATCATGAACTTAGTACCTGATAGTATTTTGCTTGTCTATGTTGATTGTAGATAGATGGCCCGTGCTGTTGTTCCGTGGAATTTTAATGCGTTCCTTGAGAAAGCAAAGTTGAAAGATGATGGTAGCAATTACACGGACTGTGTCCGTAACTTGAGGATTATCCTCATTGCTGCACAGAAGAATTACGTCCTGGAAGCACCGCTAGGTGCCAGACCTGCTGCAGGAGCAACACCAGATGTTATGAACGTCTGGCAGAGCAAAGCTGATGACTACTCGATAGTTTAGTGTGCCATGCTTTACAGCTTAGAACCGGGACTTCAACGACGTTTTGAACGTCATGGAGCATATGAGATGTTCCAGCAGTTGAAGTTAATATTTCAAGCAAATGCCCGGATTGAGAGATATGAAGTCTCCAATAAGTTCTACAGCTGCAAGATGGAGGAGAATAGTTCTGTCAGTGAGCATATACTCAGAATGTCTGGGTATAACAATCACTTGATTCAACTGGGAGTTAATCTTCCGGATGATAGTTTCATTGACAAAATTCTTCAATCACTGCCACCAAGCTACAAGAGCTTCATGATGAACTATAACATGCAAGGGATGGATAAGACGATTCCCGAGCTGTTCGCAATGCTAAAGGCCGCGGAGGTAGAAATCAAGAAGGAGCATCAAGTGTTGATGGTCAACAAGACCACCAGTTTCAAGAAAAAGGGCAAAGGGAAGAAGAAGGGGGACTTCAAGAAGAACAGCAAACAAGTTGCTGCTCAAGAGAAGAAACCCAAGTCTGGACCTAAGCCCGAGACTGAGTGCTTCTACTGCAAACAGACTAGTCACTAGAAGCGGAACTGTCCCAAGTATTTGGCGGATAAGAAGGATGGCAAGGTGAACAAAGGTATATGTGATATACATGTTATTGATGTGCACCTTACTAATGCTCGTAGTAGCACCTGGGTATTTGATACTGGTTCTGTTGCTAATATTTGCAAATCGAAACAGGGACTACAGATTAAGCGAAGATTGGCTAAGGACGAGGTGACGATGCGCATGGGAAATGGTTCCAAAGTCGATGTGATCGCGGTCGGCACACTACCTCTACATCTACCTTCGGGATTAGTTTTAGACCTGAATAATTGTTATTTGGCGCCAGCGTTGAGCATGAACATTATATCTGGATCTTGTTTGATGCGAGACGGTTATTCATTTAAATAAGAGAATAATGGTTGTTCTATTTATATGAGTAATATCTTTTATGGTCATGCACCCTTGAAGAGTGGTCTATTTTTGTTGAATCTCGATAGTAGTGATACACATCTTCATAATATTGAAGCCAAAAGCTGCAGAGTTGATAATGATAGCACAACTTATTAGTGGCAATGCTGTTTAGGTCATATTGGTGTAAAGCGCATGAAGAAACTCCATACTGATGGACTTTTGGAACCACTTGATTATGAATCACTTGGTACTTGCGAACCGTGCCTCATGGGCAAGATGACTAAAACGCCGTTCTCCGGAACTATGGAGTGAGCAACAAATTTGTTGGAAATCATACATATAGATGTATGTGGTCCGATGAATGTTGAGGCTCACGGTGGGTATCGTTATTTTCTCACCTTCAGAGATGATTTAAGCAGATATGGGTATATCTACTTAATGAAACATAAGTCTGAAACATTTGAAAAGTTCAAAGAATTTTAGAGTGAAGTGGAAAATCATCGTAACAAGAAAATAAAGTTTCTACGATCTGATCGTGGAGGAGAATATTTGAGTTATGAGTTTGGTCTACATTTGAAACAATGCAGAAAGTTTCGCAACTCACGCCACCCGGAACACCATAGCGTAATGGTGTGTCCGAACGTCGTAATCGTACTTTACTAGATATGGTGCGATCTATGATGTCTCTTACTGATTTACCGCTATCATTTTGGGGTTATGCTTTAGAGATGGCTGCATTCATGTTAAATAGGGCACCATTGAAATCCGTTGAGACGATGCCTTATGAACTGTGGTTTGGCAAGAAACCAAAGTTGTCGTTTCTTAAAGTTTGGGGCTGCGATGCTTATGTGAAAAAGCTTCAACCTGATAAGCTCAAACCCAAATCGGAGAAATGTGTCTTCATAGGATACCCAAAGGAAACTGTTGGGTACACCTTCTATCACAGATCTGAAGGCAAGACTTTTGTTGCTAAATTTGGATCCTTTCTAGAGAAGGAGTTTCTCTCGAAAGAAGTGAGTAGGAGGAAAGTAGAATTTGACACTACAAAAAAAGACACATCCGTGACATTTTGGGCCGAACGAATTTTTTTTCTGCCATACATATGACACTTCTATGACGATAATTGTGACAAAACCCGGTATCATCATAGATGTGGTGGGCTCCTACTTCTATGACAAAAAATCATGACATAAAATGGGCTTTTCATCCTGGGCGGGCCGGAGACGCAGCTGCATGGCATTCTTTGGGCCGTCCGTGACGGAAAAAACCACGGTAGAAGCGAGGGGAGGAAAATTTCGGGGAGTTCCCGGTTACGGTGGGAGGTCGGGGGCCGAGCGATGCACATTTCTCTTGTATACGTACGCACGTGTGTGCGCGGCGTTGGCTCTAACTGAACCCGAGCGAGGCGTTGGGCTCTAACTGAACCCGAGCGATTGCACTGCAGGCTATGCGTTACTGAACCCGAGCGATCGATCGATGGCTGTTAACTGAACCCCATCGAGCGATTCCTTCGCTACTGCTACTAACTGAAGACGATCGATGCTGCCTCTAGGATGATTGTGAGCGTTGCAGGGGGGAGGGGGGGTTGGATGAAAAGTGAGCGGTGGCGTTGCCTCTGGATGAACAGGACCCCGTGGTGTAGTGGAGGGCTGGATGAACAGTAGACGGTGGAGGGGTGCCCGTGGATGGCTGGATGAACAGTAGACGGTGGAGGGGTGCCCATGGAGGGGTGGATGAACAGGACCCCGTGGTGTGGAGGGCTGGATGAACAGTAGACGGTGGAGGGGTGCCCATGGAGGGGTGGTTGAACAGGACCCCGTGGTGTGGAGGGCTGGATGGACAGTAGACGGTGGAGGGGTGCCCGTGGAGGGGTGGTTGAATAGGACCCCATGGTGTGGAGGGCTGGATGAACAGTAGACGGTGGAGGGGTGGTTGAATAGTAGCCGGTGGAGTAGCGCGGGTGGAGGCTGGATGAATAGGAGCCCGTGGAGGCTGAAGGAGGTCGACGCTGGAGATGAACAATATCCCGTGGAGTCCCGTTTTGCGGTACGCCACACCCCTCCCGATGAACAGGACCCCCGTTTCGACCGTAGCGCTCCAACACAAGTCCGTTTCGTCCGTTTTGCGGTACGCCACACCCCTCCCGATCAACAGGACCCCCGTTTCGACCGTAGGAGGTCCATTTCCTCCGTTTTGCGGTACGCCAGACCCGTCCCGATGAACAGGATCCAGTTTCGAACGTGGCCGGTCGAACACAAGGCCGTTTCCTCTGTTTACGCCAGGCCTCGTTTCCATCGCCTATTCCGTCCAAGCCCTCCCGATGAACACGACCACGCATTCGGTTCCGACCCAGCCGGTTGTCTCCCACGCGTTCCGTTGCCTCCCGATGAACACGACGTATTCCGTTGCCTCCCCATGAACACGACGCATTCCGTTGCCTCCCCATGAACACGCCGCATTGCGTTGCCTCCCCATGAACACGATGACGACGCTGTTTCTCCGTTCCGATCCAGCCATGTACACGAGCCCCCGCCGTACGTATGCGCGAGTAGGCGTTTGAGACCCTGCCCGTATGTACGTACGCGGCCGTATTTTATTTCTTGCACCCTGGCCGCTGTACGTACGTGTACATGCTACGTGCGCGCCTCTACTACGACACGTGCACGCCTCTACATCCACCAGTATATATGTACGTACACGTTCGCGACCAGAATGACAACGCTACGTATGCTTCGACCAGGTGGGTCCCGACTGTCAGGCACTTCCTTGCGTGCGAAGATGTAGCTGGTGGGTCCCAGCAGTCAGGGAGGTGAATCGTTTTGTTTTTTTTGCCTGGACGCATTTCCTTGTGTGCGAAGGTGTAGCTGGTGGGTCCTAGCAGTCAGGGGGAAACATTTTTTCATGAAATACGGTGGCCCGTCCGGTGGGTCCCCGCTGTTAGGTGGAGGAATAATTTTTTTGCATGTAATAAGGAGGCACTTCCTTGCTGCGGCCGTGGACCCAGCTGTCAGCCTCTCCGCGTACACTCCACGTCCGATGGAAGGCGTTCCTTGACCATGCTGACCACGCCGTGCCAAGAGCACCAGGGCGGTGGACGACGGCGAGGCCTAGGAAGGGGATGACGCGGAGCCGGGGAAGACGCGACAATAGATGCCCACGCATAGAGGAGTATGAGGGTTCACTGGTTCGCTGCAGTGTGAGGCTGCCGTCGCCGCAGAATAATAGGGGGTGTGGGTGAGTAGAGGGATGGCCTGGCCAGTGGTGGGAGTAGTAGGGGGCGGTGAGGCCTCTGCCGCATCGCAGCCGGCCACGGGAGGGAGGAGCACGAGGCACGACCGGCGCTGGTTTGGGCGGCTGGAGCAAGAAGACCAGAGGTTGAAGAAGCACTACGGCCGTTGGATGGACATCGTACGGTCACTGGAGCTAGAATCGTGCATATTGACTAAGTTGACAAAGCCCTCCGTCCCCGTCAACTTAGTAGGCCCACAAGTCAGCCTGCCACTATACTGGGTCCCAGCTAACAGGGGGAGTCTTCATTTTTTTGTGCGTAATACGGAGGCACTTCCTTGCGTGCAAAGATATAGCTGGTGGGTCTGAGCTGTCAGCGGCGGTAACATTTTTTCGCGAAATACAGAGGCCCTTTCGGTGGGTCCATGATGTCAAGTGGAGGAATCATTATTTTGCGCGTAATATGGAGGCATTTCCTTGCGTGCGGCCATGGACCCAGCTGTCGGCCTCTCCACGTACAGTCCACTTCAGATGCATGTCGGCCGTTGACCATGTTGACCAGGCCGCGCCGAGAGCACTAGGGCGGTGGACGACGGCGAGGCCTAGGAAGGGAACGACAAGGAGGCAGGGAAGACTCGGCAGTTGTTTCCCACGCGGAGGGGAGTACGACTATACGAGGGTTTACTGGTTCGTCTGCGTCGCCGGAGAATAACAGCAGGTGTGGGTGAGTAGAGGGATGGCTAGGCCAGCGATGGGAGTACGGTGGGGCGGTGAGGCCTGCGTGGCAGCACAGCCGGCCGCAGGGAGGAGGGAGCAGGCAGTCCCGCCGGCGCTTGTTTGAGCGGCTAGAGCAGGAAGAGCAGAGATTGAAGAAGCACGACGGTCATTTGATGGACATCCAACAGTCACTGCTTGTGTGTCAACCTTTTTTAGGAAAGCCTCAAATCTGTGGAAAACAGCATACATCCCATCTGCCATTATTTCTAATAATTTACAGCCCATTTGCTAATTCTTAAGGTTTTTTTGGAGCCCATATTCTTTTTGTTAGCATTACAACCCATATTGTGGTCACGGTTAAAAAATTATAGTACGAAATTTTGCATATTTCGGTGTGGTCCGAACTGTTTTTAATCCCGAAATTTCGACTCACATTCAAACTATTTGAAAATAAATGTATATCAATATAAAATCCAACAAATTCTCCACGCATAAAAATTAATGTAATTTAAAATCTCGAAATGAAAAAAAGATATTTGAAACTAATTGCCGGTTTGATGTGCTTTAAAAATGTACAACCCATTTCTCATTACTGATAGGCCACTCTCCTCGTCTTGAAAGATTTACAGCCCAACAGGCCTGACAAAGCGACTTACTTGGCAAATTACAAAAAAACTGGGCTGTGGCCATGGACCCAGCTGTCAGCCTCTCCACGTACATTACTCTTCCGATGGAAGTCGGTCGTTGACCACATTGACTACGCCGCGCCGAGAGCACCAAGGCGGTGGACGACGGCGAGGCCTAGGAAGGGGACGACGCAGAGCCGGGGAAGACGTGGCAGTGGATGCCCACGCGGAGAGGAGTACGAGGGTTCATTGGTTCGGCTGCGGCGTGAGGCTGCCGTCGCCATAGAATAACAGGGGGTGTGGGTGAGTAGAGGGATACCCTGGGCCAGCGGTGGGAGTAGTAGGGGGCGGTGAGGCCTCCGCGGCATCATAGTCGGCCATGAGAGGCAGGAGCACGCGGCACGACCGGCGCTGCTTTGGGCGGCTGGAGCAAGAAGATCAGAGGTTGAAGAAGCACTATGGCCATTGGATGGACATCGTACGGTCACTGGAGCTAGAATCGTTCATATTGACTAAGTTGACAAAGCCCTCCGTCCTCGTCAACTTAGTAGGCCCACAAGTCTGCCACCCACTATGGTGGGTCCCAGCTAGCAGGGGGTATTCATTTTTTGGTGCGTAATAAGGAGGCACTTCCTTGCGTGCGAAGATATAACTGGTGGGTCCGACCTGTCAGCGGGGGGAACGTTTTTTTCGCGAAATACAGAAGCCCTTCCCACGTACAATGCATGTACAGTGCGTAATAAGGAGGAACTTTCCTTGTGTGCGACCATGGACCTCGTGGGTCCCAGCCGTCAGGCTCTCCATGTACAGTCCTCTTCCGATGACTCTCGTATGTTGACCATGCTACGCCGAGCGCACCGAGGCGGTGGACGATGGCGAGGCCCCAGACTGGAATGACCCGGAGATGGGGAAGACGCGGCAGTGGAGTCACAGACGGAGAGGAGTGGGAAACTTGACTGGTTCGGGTGCGGGGTGGGCCTACACTCGGCAGAGAATAACAGGAGGTGCGGAGTGGAGGGATGGCCTGGCCGTCGGTGGGGTAGCGTTTCGCTGAGGAGCGCAAAACAACGCTGCTGGACGCCAAAGGCTGGAGCAGGCGGTTGGATGTAAATCCAACGCCTTCTTAGGCTTCGACCTACTGGCCCACATGTCAGCCAGTCCATTTGTTTTTAGTCCATTTGGTGGGCTGGGTGAAACAATGATGTAGCATCTATGCAGCCCGTTTAAATCCCATTTCCATTTTTCTCGAAATCCGTGGACTTGCTGGGCTGGGTGAAAATATCATGTTGGGCAAGATGAAGAAATGTTATAAAAACATAAACACATGATGGCACGCCAGTAAAATCTTTGCAAGCTTATGTACGCAATCACTAGGAGTTAACTTGCCAAGTTATATATAAATAATAATAATTATTATTTTGTAAGAACTTTCAACTTACGAAATAAAATATCATTTTAATTTGATGAGTTAATAGTACGTGGGGTATTATTATTTTTTAGGCTAGACGTGGGACAATTGAGTTGGTTCTAGGGGAAAGTACTGGGAGAAAACTCAGTTTACATCAAAAAAGAAAGTGGGAGAAAATCCAGAGACCTGCTGGGTCCACCTGAGGAGGGGAATATGTTGGGAGGAAGGAGATTCAAAGCACGACAGCCGAGTAAACTAGTTTTTTTACGGACAAGTGAACTAGTTTACATACATAAGCAAATAGCCACTAAAAAAAGCAATCAGGCTAATGGGTTCTTAAAAGAAATATTTCGGACAAAACAGATAATTACGACACATAGGCTAATGCATGAAACACTCAGATGATAAAGGTGCTTATAAACAGATAAAGTACAACATCTAGAACTTCCTGGCACGCTTGATCATGACGCTACGGCTGTCCGTGTACTCATCGGTTACGGGAAGCAGACATGCCCTCATGTCCAAGATCTACCTATACATGTCGTAGCATGGGTATGCGTCCTTGGCCGCGTAGGTTATGTAGGCTAGATTCAGAGGTACCTCCCACATGTTTAGGTCGTCTTCTTTCATGTTGGCGTATCAGGGGTCGATGATGGTCTCAGCGAGGTCAACCATGGAGTCTTTCTCCTGCCCGTTGCAGATGATCTTGTATTGCTTCTGGATGTCGACAAGCTTGTTGCACCAGATGGCCGATTCGTCGCGTTCTTCCTTCTCTCCACCGTAGCGAAGGTGTAGTCGGCGCTGCCCATGAAACGGGCGAATGCTCCAGAACCTGGTGCACCCATAGGACTGAGGCGAGGCAGAACTTCACCGAGTCTGTATCGTTGGTGTACATCACATTCGACTTGGTGCAACCATAGGACTGAATGGCGAACTCAAAGGGGAACTCCTTGCGGAAGTCCATATCCAGCAGGCTCACCCCTCGGATTGCCATTGGAGTCTCTTCGAGTGAATGAGTGTGTAGGCGGCGGCAGCAGTTCGTTTTTCAGCTCTTGGGGAACTAGATTCAACAGTAAGTTGTGTGTGTACAGGCGACAACAGTTACTACCCCTCCCTCGTCCGCTGCACGCCCGACAGAAGATGCACCTTCGGCCACACGTCAGTTCACGAGCGGGTCTGTATTGGTACTGTAATAACAGGAGTTAGTGGTCACTTTACTTAAATTTAATTAGCTTTAATAGAAATTTATACTTAAAACAAGCAATGCATTCGCTCGTTCTATCAGTGCCACAGGATCAACATGCACAACAATTAGAATTATTATTCTCAGGACGCACACGATCAGCACATTTGTCGCACTTTCACAAAGATAATACTACCAAGTTTGAACTGTTTGTTATGGTTGTTGTCCTCTGCATCATCATGCCGTGTTTCCCAGCTTGCAAGATTCAGAACCAACAAATAAGATCCAAATAATAAGTAGTTTGAACTGTTTGTTATGGTTGTTGTCCTCTGCATCATCATGCCGTGTTTCCCAGCTTGCAAGATTCAGAACCAACAAATAAGATCCAAATAATAAGTACAACAAAGATGCCTACACATCTCATTGATTCCCAGCTTGCAAGATTCAGAACCAACAAATAAGATCCAAATAATAAGTACAACAAAGATGCCTACACATCTCACTGATTCCCAGCTTGCAAGATTCAGAACCAACCCATTAGAGCCTTTTGATAAAGTGAATATCGGGATTAAATCCATCTTGGCTAGCCATGTCATACAATCGAAGAACTTGGCGAATGCTCTTGACCGTCACAACATCTGTTGAGTATTCCTGTTTGCACAACATGTTTGCACAGCACAAACAAGGAGACAAGAGAGCATGATTTCGCTTTAATAGCGGCCTCCTTGAACTCAACCTCCAGCTCTGCTTGGACGTGGTCGGCCTGGAGTTCCATGATTCAATTCATGCGCCTTTTTCTACAGTTCACCTGAAATGAAGCAAAGATTGCATCATTCAGCTAGCAAGAAGTACTTGCTCTTGTGAGCTGGCAGGTTCTTCTTTAGTAGTTGCACTAAAATTGAGGAACATTAAGGTTGTCTGTCCGGCTCATGTAAGGTGCAACTATAATTTTCTTATTCTTTTGTGCAGTTCCACTAAAATAAAGTGCCATTATGGTGACAGTGACGGCTCCATCTTGCAAAGGCTAATAAAATGTTGCACGAGATTACCAACAGAAACTTGACAGAGATTTTGGAAACTCCAATCACCATTTTGTGCAGTTCCACCAAAATTGAGAGATGTTGCCCATGTGACATTTTAGTTGAACTGCACAAGACACTCATTCCAAAAAAGTGTTTTGTGCAGTTCACCAAAAGGTCACAATAGCAACAAGGTGAAATGGATATCCCTATCTGCACAAAAAGATAGAAACTAATCAGTTGCTGGTTAATAAGAATATACGAAACATATACAAAATGAAAACAAGCATCGTAATTATGTTCATGGCAATCACGCAAGGACAGTAGAAATTTTAAAACGTCAGCAATGCTTCATGTTACCAGAAGCATTACGATCAACAATGAGATTCCTCAAATATGGGATTACTTTAATGGTGGCATTGCTTGTTTACCAGACACAGTAAATCAACAACAGCTAAAAAGTTGGTTTAAGGGCATGGGACCGTGGGGACACCAGGACACCCAGCAGCGTAAAGGATCAACTTACTTATCATACTGGGGAAAACAACATGAGTGCCATTTCTAACACAGTTTAATTGCATCTTATCATTGGAGGCATTAGATTAACAATAACACTGGTTAGACATGTCCCTAAGGTGACAGTTTGATCGCTTCATTTTACATGCGCCCTTACATTAACAACAGCAAAAGGTTGGTATAAGGACATGCGACAGTGGACGCATCAGCACAATGTACCTACAAGGAGGCATAAAGTGGTGATGCCGAGTTTGTTCATTCTATGTGAGGGCAGCAAACCTAGTCCTGGAGACCTTGTACTATGTGAGGGCAGCAAATCTAATCATGGAGACCTTTTACTATGTGAGGGCACCAAATCTAATCCTGGAGACCTTTTACTATGTGAGGGAAGCAAATCTAATCCTGGAGACCTTTTACTATGTGAGGGCAGCAAATCTAATCCTGAGACCTTTTACTATGTGAGGGCAACCAATCTAATCCTGAGACCTTTTACTATGTGAGCGCAGAAAATCTAATCCTGGAGACCTTTTACTATGTGATGGCCGCAAATCTAATCCTGGACATACTCTGTTGACTTGTCCACCAGCCGCCACTTTCTATCCTTTTTTCAACCAATAATAGATATGTTCCTTATCTAGTTTGTACGGCGTTTTCCCATTATTTCCCTTTTCAACCAAGAGATCGGTTGGGTATCCGGTCTCTACTACTTTCACCATATTATTTCCTCTTTGAATCAAGTCCTAGATTCATGCTACAACTTTCCCCCCTTTCTTCGTTGTTTGAACAAAGCCCTAGATTCGAATGCATGAAGTAGCTTTACCTCTAATAATACTAAAAATTCAGGTGGCTTCGGAAGAGATGATGGGAGTAGAAAAAAGATGCACATGCAGACACGTGGGGAGCTGGGGTAGTAGAGCAAGGCCGCTTTCGAAGAACCTATACCTGAGGGTCGCCGGGATGTCGGCGGCGGCAGGTCGGATCTGCGGACAATACGGCAGGGAGGAAGAAGGGTCGGAGGACCTCCCGAGCCGGCGCTGTGTTGGAGAGAACGACACGGGCAGAGGATCGGGCCCCTCCGGCAGTTGTGGGTTTCCTCCCTCGGCGGCAATGACCACGTGAACGATGCACCTTTTAGTCCTCTACACACACCGGCCAAAGGGTTCCGGCCGGATCTGTGACCAGCGGTGAGCAGAGAGAAAATGTCGCTACCGCTGTCTTGTTTATATCTGGAGAGGATGAGAGAATGAAGAGAGCAACCCTAGTAAAGCAAGCGCTCAGGCCCCTGCGTCCATATATAGTGGAGTGATTATCTTTTTTCTCTCCACAACAAGCGTTTCAATTTGTGTACGTGGCATTAAAGAAAAGAAACTCTCTATTTAATGTGACTACTGTACGACTCCTACTTACTACTAGTATTACTACAGTATTGTTCACTTGTGCTCCCCGCCCCTCCATTCATTGAACAACCCCATGGGTGAATAAACATACAGTAAGTACTGTATTTATACAGAGCGAACAAGCTCGAACTATTTTCACGTAGTTAAAAGTTGAGGGCGGGGCTTTTCCCGGGCAGTACGCGCGGCAGTTTTCGGGTAGGCAGTTTGAGAGAGAGGCGAGTTGGGTGAGCGAGTGGGGCTGTGCGATTTGATGGAGCGTTACTGTTGGATAGACTTGTGATATGACCACCCACTATAGTCATGAATTACTAGCGCTCCGACCGGTGTGATGCCCCCCTTCCGTTCCGCGCTCTAATCTGGTGCATGACACGTCGACCTGGATGCTGGATCTCCCACATGTTGGAGTAGTAAGAAGGAGCAAAGAATGATGCGGTATATACTAGTACTATACTACTCCCTCCGTTCCTAAATATAAGTCTTTGGAGAGATTTCACTATGGACCACATACGGAGAAAAATGAGTGAATCTACACATAAAATGCATCTATATACATCCGTATGTGGTCCACAGTGAAATATCTATGAAGACTTATTTTTAGGAACGGAGGGAGTACTACTCAGGTCGGAGGAGTGCGAACCACGGCAGCCCAGCGAACCAGCAGTGCGAACCACGGTAGCCCAGTGAACCAACAGTAGAAAACAATGTGGTGATATGGCCATAAAAAACAATGTGCTACGGTCCATACTGTAGCATGTACAGTAACACTTCTCTTTGTTTGGATCCCTGAGTTAGAGCTAGTTTGGGTTGAAATAGCCTCAAATTATCGAAACAAGAGGGGTTAGTTTGAGATAGTTTGTTCTAACCCAGCTAAAAAAACTAGCCCGGTGGAGAGGTTCTAATTGGGTTAGTTATCCTCGGGCCCACTAAAAGAGAACTAAAAAAAATCTCCCCTGCCCGCACCAGATCGCTCCCCCCTCTTGCACGACTCCTCTCTGTTCCCTATAGGGCCGCTCGCCCTTTCTCTTCTCCGGCCGCCCTCTCCTTCCGGCCTCCGCCGCCCTACTCCGGCCACCCTCTCCCTCCGGCCTTCGATGGTCGCCCTGCTCCCCCTTCACCAGTCGTTTTTCTCCCTCTGTCGTGCGCGGCGGTGGCGCATCTACCAGGGAGGTCGTGAGAGGGGTGAGTTTGTTCGTTCCTTCTCTATCTCACGGCCATATCATTGATCTTGCTTGCTGTAGCACTAATTCTGTTTTGGAAAAGTAGAACCTGATCAAACTTGGTATAGATTTGTGGTGCACACATGGAAGTGTTTGATGTTGCTTGAGGAGATAATAAATCTTTCTAGAGGCCCAAAGTTTCAGGTCACCCTTCTAGGTATTTCAATTTCAGGTTTGCATATTTCTAGAGGCCCAAAGATTCAGTTCACCTTTCTAGGTATTTCAATTTCAGGCTTGCATTATTCTAGAGGCCCAAAGATTCAGTTCACCTTTCTAGGTATTTCAGTTTCAGGCTTGCATTATTTCTAGAGGCCCAAAGATTCAGTTCACCTTTCTAGGTATTTCACTTTCAGGCTTGCAATATTTCTAGAGGCCCAACGATTTAGTTCACCTTTCTAGGTATTTCAGTTTCAGGCTTGCATTATTTCTAGAGGCCTAAAGACTCAGTTGACCTTTCTAGGTATTGTAGTTATAGGCTTGCATTATTTCTAGAGGCCCAAAGATTAAGTTCCCAGTCGGCGGCAAGCGGCCCTGCTACCCATGCCGGTGTCGACCTCAACTCGCAAGGGCCGGAGTCGGACGGGTTCCCGGGGCTAGGGCTCTACAGAGCCTTCCTCCAGAGCGATGATGGCGAGCTCCTCCCTCGGTGCGTGAGGGGCTCCGGGCTCCCTCCCTATCGTGAATGACTTTTGTGATGAGTTAGCTCATTCTTTTTTTCATGAAGTGTTTTTTTATTTTGTGAAGCTTGATTGACGACTTGTATGTTGAAGTGGGATATCTCATTTGTATGGACAAAGTAAAAAATTATCATGTTTTGCATGCTTGATTTGTATAGATGGTTCGTTTATGTCAATTGTGAGCGGGAGGAGGCCACAAAAGAGCCGGCCACACCAAGAGGGTGCTTGGATCCAAAGGACTTATTTTAGTCTGACTAAAAATAGTCTCTTTAAGAGGCTAAAGTTCCAAGCACCCCTGACTAAAGAGGGGCTAAAACTAGTCTTGAGACTAAATTTTTTTAGTCAGGGGTACCCCTACTAAAATGTGGATTAGTCCTCTCTCTCCTCATTTAACTCCTCTCCTTTAACACAGGCGAGTTCTGGATTGGAGGGTTTGGAGGATAATAAATGCTCATCAACTTGATTTTAGTCTCTTTAGTATTTGGATCCAAGCATGGGTGAGGCTAACAAGTTTTAGTCCCACTACTTTTAGTCATGGAACTAAAACGTATCCAAGCACCCTCCAAATCCGGCAGGAAATAGGGTCCAAAGTAGTCAAATGATTGAGATAGAGCATTTATTGTCAATCTAACCCTGCCATCCATACACCTCTTTGGTTTAGAGTTAGTTCAGGGTTAGAATCTAACTCTAAGCTCTACCTGAGTTAGAGTTCTCGTCGTCTCGGTTCATCGCCATCATTCTTTCCCCATTCCTGTGTTTTCAGTATCCTGCGAATCAAAGAGGCCCTTTTTTTTGAGGGAAAAATCAAAGAGGCCCTTAGACTAGTTTCGGTCCGGTCATTTTTTTGTAAACGTGTTATGTCCAAAATTTAATGAGCGTGCTCCGGTTTCCACGAAAATAATTCGGTTTCATGTAGTAATTCATTCATTTATTTATTCTTCTGCGGGGGGTTTGCATGTAATTCGTGAGGTTTGAAATGTAAAGTACACTGGCATATGCTCCGAGTCGTGCATGCACTATGACCCAGATGCTCTATGTCCCACATGTCGGCGAATGGGAGCACGTGGAAATAGCCTAGGAGTACATATAGGAGGATAGATGCGTGAAATAATATGTACTGTGAAGCGTAGCCACGGTTCGAAAAGAAGACCTAAAGTGATGACAGCTATAGGTCGCACGCACCCAACTAGTGGTACTAGACATACAACTAATTTTTCCCTAAAAAAAAGAGGCACGAGTGCTCAGTACTCCTATTCTATAAACACGAGTCCCATCTGACAACAGCGTCCGTGCTATAGCTAGCTCTCCTCCCTCGTTTCTCTCTTCTAATTCTAAACTCGGCCGACGCCCGGTGGGCAGGGTGGGTTTGCTCAACTGCGGCCCCACCTCACAGTGAAAATGTTACGACTAGAATAAAAATGCCATATAATCCCTCCGTTCATAAATATAAGCCTTTTTAGATACTATTTCAAATGGAATACAACATACAGATGTATGTAGACATAGTTTAGAGTGTACATTCACTCATTTTGCTCCGTATGTAGTAGTCACTTGCTGGAATCTTTAGAAAGACTTATATTTGGGAACGGAGGGAGTACTATACTAATAAAACATTAAGGCCACGAGGCGATGCAGTGCTGGTTACAGGAGGCAAGAAGAAGAGATGCATCCATCGACGACGTCCACCTCCTGAACTCAGGGCACCGGCCCACCGAACGACGCCTAAGTAGCAACGGCTTTCATGGCCAGATCGACGTGCTTCTGCACAATGGCGTCCAAAGATTCCAGCCACTGGAAGAAGGCCAACGTCTTTCTGTCCTCGCTTGCCTTGTAGTGGCCTATGTAGACAATTTCCTCATAGACGTGGATGTGCAGGTCGACGGTTTCTTGCATGGTGAGGCGCTGCGCGGCGAGCGCGGCCTCGAGGTGCACATTTTTCGTCGCGACCTCTGGCACCTGCAGGGCCACCAGGGCTTGAAAGAGTTCGTCACCATGGAGGCCGATGAGGATGGCAGGCAATGAGGAGCCTGGGCGCGCGAGCTAGAGCAGTACGGCAAGGTTGTCCGCGCGCTTCTTGACGGCGGTGTACTTGCGGATGGAGTTGACCATCATGTCGTCTATATGAGAGGCGAAGCCGGCATCGGCGAGGGCTACGATGCCTGCGGTCGCCAACACCGTCTGGAAACACTGCGCGGTGCGGGGCCACAGGCCGGCACCTTAGATGATTTGGGACAGCCAACTGCCCCTCGCGTCCATCGCCTCCATAGGTGCTTGTGGCTTCTGGTCACTTGGTCTTGGATTGGAGTGAGCAGTGTTGCGCAGAGACTTGGGAGTAGATGGATTGGAGTGGTGGGGCGCCTTTATTACATGAGAGTCCAAACTCTGTTGCATTCACATCATGCTGGCTCTATTCTGCTTCTCTAATTAATTCCCTCTGCATGTAATTGAGGATGCATCATTGATCGTTCAACGTCTCGGGAACCGCTACCCTCTCCCTCCTTGGCATTCAAGCACCTATGGACCCGTCGACGACGAGGTGCCTATGGTGACTTCATAAATTTCAAGATGATAGTGCCGTGCGTGTGTGCGTTCATAGGGGTGAGTGTATGCGCGTGTATATGAGCGCTTGCGTCTGTACTGTGTAAAAAAACATAAATGCGTGTCAAAAAGAGACTAGTCAGTATACTCGATATTGTGCACCTCGGAGAGGAAAACGATAGAACTAGTACGTATTTATTTACGGTGCAGATTCACTCATTTTGCTCCATATGTACTCCATCTCGGTGTAGTCTAGTCACTTGTTGAAATCTCTAGAAGGGCAAATACTCCTTTCTGGTTTACAGGGCTATACTAGCAAGTAGTTGTACGTACTCGTACAATAGTGGGCTCACATAGCAATTTTGTCTCATGCAAGAGCCCGGCTATATGCGTGCTCCAATGTTCGCAACTGCAACGCTCGGTTTGCGCTTGTCTTTTCGCCTCTTCAAGAAGACGAACAATGATGTTACTACTACTGCTTCTACAGTGTCGAATCCACTGCTGCATGTCCGTCCACCGCGAGCGGGATGGATAGCTTGTTGTAGAAGTACTACTAAGCAAAAGCCTGTCCTCGTTTGCCAGCAACCGCGCGCATGGGTGAGGGAGAAGGCGTGTAGTAAAATCAAGCTTCTCCTCGTTGTACGAGTTTACGCGACACATCATAGCACTAGCCCCACATGCTTGCCTCTAAACATGGCTGAATGACCCACAGTGTACAATATATTTGCTACAACCTCTAACATTTACCCGCCACAAATTAAAATATATGTGGACGTATGCATCGTTCTGATGTAGAGGCCGGGGAGTCCCCCCTTTTCGGAAAAAAACAACTTAAAATATATATTCCTGTCTTGACCAGATGAGCGTGCAAACTACAATCACCAGGGTGTCAGGTAGGGCCAGAAGACTATTTTAATATTTTTTTAAAAACTTTGAGACGGACACATAGCATGGAGCCGACCCCAACAATTTTAAGCTTACAGGCACGGTACACGCTATCCTAGACTACTCTACACATGAACTGCCACACGAGCGTCCGGGCTGCGCTTGGCTCTTTGCCTCTTCGGGAAGTCGAACAATGATGGAGTACTAGTACTGCACTGGAGGAGTACTACAGTACGCTTCTGGCCATCTGACACCAATTGAACTGCTGCATGTCTACTGCGTGCGGGAGGGAGAGCGTGTAGCGAAAGCTTCTCCTAGTCTTGCCAGCCACCACGCTCATGGGCGAGGGAGGGATGCTCCTGCCTTTACGTGTATGACAGGTGGGCCCAACAGGTGCAGTTAAGTCCGTGAGGGAGATGATAGTCAAACTTCTCGTTGATGTACGAGTTGACGCGACACATCAAAGCACTGCACTCGATATATTTCAATAATTTGCGTTTACCGATGCATTAATTACAACGCATGCATGCATGCCGTGACTCTCCTTTTGATACTTGCTTTGTAATACCCCGGCCCAAGTCGAGAGATGGTTGTGCACGAGGAGGGTGAGATCATGCAGACCGAACAGGACCCGACGATGGAGCTCTCTAAGGTCTCGATGGACTCACCGTGCTCCACTGCCCCTTGTGCCTCCGCCCCTTGACGCCTCCAGTGTATGAGGTTTGAATACACCTCGTACGTTCGGCTGATTGAGCAAGGTGCAGGTTTCTTGATTGATGTGCTGTTCGATTGATTTCTGTAGTGCAAGGGAGGGCACCTGGCTTGCGCGGACTGCCGCGTCGAGCGCCCCGGGAACCAGCGGTAGTGCCCGAAGTGCGAGCGCGGAGGTGGCTTCGACATGCGTAACACGGCGGTGGACTCCGTCCTTTCATCGGTGAGGGTGGAGTGCCCGCACGAAGGCTGTGGGCTCTATGTCACTTACCACAAGCTCGCCGATCACCAGAGCATGTGTCCGCTCGCGCCCTGCATATGCCCCGTGCCTGTCTGCAGCTACGATGGCCCGCCGCCGGCGCTCTACCACCACATCAGCACCGCGCATCCCATGCCCGTGCACAGGATCCAGTACGGCAAGGTGCTCCAGCTGCAAGTGCCACTGTCGGAGCCACGACTCTTGCTGTTCGCGGAGGAGGACCGCTGCGTGTTTTTCTTGGTCGGCGGCATGCTCGACATCGGCGCGCCTATCACCGTGTCGGTCGTCTGCATCAGAGCGGGGGCGTCCCCACTGCCGCACTACGTGGCCAAGCTGTGGGCGAACGACCCGCTGGGGGAGCCCGAAGGCACGACCGACGCTGTCGAGGTGGAAATGGAGGTGAGAAGCAGCAAGGATCCCAGCGACGTCGACGTGCAAGAGCTGACCTTCTTGACAGTTCCGCCCAAGCTGCTGGCCGGGGCTAAGCTTGTGTCCCTCCACATTCAGATTGACAAGCTCACGTCCTAAATGTTTCTACAGTGCCTTCTGTTTATCTTAGTAATATGCTAATATATGGATTACCTTGGTCTACTTTAGCTTAAGAAATGGTGGGTTTTGGTGGCGATGCAGCAATTACTTCGACATCAGATCAGTAATTTCCAACAGTCGAACGGATATTTTGTGTCTGTTGGATATAAGTTCCTTTGGGTAAGAAGTACTCAAAAATTTATGTTTATCAATGCATTAATTGCAATGCATGCATGCATAAAGTACATGTATTGGTCAATTTTCTCATGATACTTGCATGCAATGATTTAATGCACCTTGGAATCTGAACATGTGTTGGGGAACAACCAAATTGAGCCTTATAAAATGGAAAAACTAAAATTTTCAGATAAGCCCTATAAAACCGGAAAGGAGGTAGTAGAAAAAGAAGTACTCCATCCGGGAATAGTGCCACACTTCGAAACTAGAACCGTCAATAAATTTTGAGCTTGCGTCTCGTCACATTCCAAATTATTCCATGCTATATTGAATTGCAAACCTGTTCACACCGATCACAACCTAAACGGTTTCCCACTTAGGAGCGTACTAGTACTCGGTTATAAATACTAGTATGCCAAGATGACTGCACATTCCTCCTCAACTCCTCATCCACAAAAACAAAGAAGTCATTCAACATCCTTCCCTTGCATCTGCCATGGCCAGCGTGAGTTCTAGGTCGAGAGATTGCCACCAGGGAGAGGCGAGCATGGAAGCGGAAGCATGAGAGATGTCCCGCCTCGCTGCGAGAGCAGCCGACATGTCCCGCCATGAGGAAGTAGCAGCACAGAGGTCTCGCCGCGCCGCTGAAGCAGCACGGCGGTCCCGCCGCGCCGTCGATGCAGCAGACTGGTCCGGCCGCACCGCGGAAGCAGCAGAGATGTCCTGCCACGCCACGAATGCAGCAGAGATGTCCCGCCGCGCCATGGCGGCCTGGGAAAATTTCTCGCGGGTAGGTGACGTCTGTTACAGGCGCATGAATGCGATTGTCCATAGCCAGATAGATCAGATCTCTGGCTGTGCGATTAACATGAAAGCCTCGTTTGAACAGGTTATCGGCGTACTAAGGGAGGGCAATGAGAGGCTCCGGGCCGAGCGCGACCTGCTGAGGGAGAAGATCGTCCGAAGTGCAGACCAGCAGGAGGAGACCAGTACCTTGTTGAAGAGGACCGGCGTCATCGTCAAGAAATTTATGGACGAGAATGACATGCTCCGCAACGAGCGCCAAAGGCTTGTGGAGGAATCCATGGATGTTCTCAAGCAGCGTATTGAGGACATGAAAGAGCTCATCGCCGCTCACCACGGAGACTAGTTCCCACGGCCTGTAGCAACGCATCAAGAAAGTAGAGATCAGTGAGCCAGATCCTTGTCTTCCTTCTTCTTTTGCCCTTGTGTATTTCGGGCGTAGCCGCATGTGGCTTTTTTAATTATCTTTCTAATTATGTAAGACAATTAATCGTCCTTATCTTTCTGTGGAAGATCAATGTTGCGAGGCTGGAATGAAGAAAACTCTTGCTGTGGCGACCCTGGCGTTGCTGTTCTTCTAGTTGCTGCTGGGCTTCCTTCAGTTTCCTGGTTTCTTTTGATGTAATAATCGGTTTAGGATGTGGATTGTGTCGTCGGTTGTGAAATGTTGGGTTCTAGCGCGGATGTTTGGCCTTTGTTGACCTCTTGGGATGTTGCTATTTCAATCTGGTAGCTTTTAGTCCTTCGTGTTAGGCTGGAGTTGTGCTGAATTTCATGTGAATTGTGGTGGTTTTCAGTAATAAAAATCGGAAGGGGCAAGCCCTTCTTTGATAAAAATAAATAAATTAATCGTCCTTATATATTCATCAGTCTTGCTATAAGTCGCAGTAGATGCTATATAGGTCCGTCGGATCTTACATCAAGATCCGTGCTTTTAGATTTTTTTCTCTCTCTCTTAAATCTCAGTCGAGTGAGACATAGCCACACCATTAAAAAGAGGCTCGGGCGCCATTAATGGAGACCTTGCGAGAGAGGTGGACGGCAGATGGAGGTCAAAGGGCTCTCCTCCCGATAAGCCTGCGCAGGGGTCTGATCGCACGCCTCTCGTACTCAAATAGCTACCCTGCATGGCGCCTCCTAGCTAACAAAAAATGGGGACCCATGGCGTCACGTAAATGGTACTAGTAAGTAGAACGCCCACGGTTTCAATAATACTTGTGTTTCCGATTGTAACGTGACAACACTTGTTCCAAACTGACTTTGTTGATTGTTAATGTCTGCGCCTTCGCAAATCGGACTGCAAATTTACCACAGCATGTTGGTGCCATGTCATGGCACCAAGCCAAGTTTCATTATTTTCATGCGTGTTTTGCATTTACAGGAATTAAAAAACTAAGTTCCTCAATGTTTCCAACCCAGCCACGGCGCCCAGGATTTTGAATTTCATTCCCATTTTTTGCATGGAACCTATAAATTTACCCGAGGACACACATGTGATTTTTCAACCAACTTTGGTGCACTAGAACATGTGCTTGTATTTCAAATTTGAATTATGCACACAAAGGTGACACGTTCCCTCCCAGAACCATGAGCCTTCTTGAGAGAAGCTCCGATTTGCAAGAAGCTTATACCGAAATTTGTTCCTATTCGGCCAATTTTTTTACAACGGCATGGTACTACCATGACATGACACCATGCCAAGTTTCATGATTTTAGAACCAAGTTTCTCAATGTTCTCGACCGAGCCACGATGCCCAGATGTTTGAATTTTATTCTCATTTTTTGCATGGGACCTACTCAAGGACACAAATGTGATTTTTCAAATGTAGAAATTCACCCGAGGAAACAAATGTGATTTTTCAACCAACTTTGGTGCACAGGAGCATGTGATTGTAGTTCAAATTTGAATTATGCACATTAAATGACCAAAAACTCAATTAATGTGTAAATAAGGCCAAACGAAGCCGGAATAATTCCAAAATTTAACAGGTCACTCATGTAGTTATATGTTGCCTTTGTAAATAAACTCAAGGGGGACAACGTATATCATTTCGTACTAAAAGGTGGCACGTTCCCTCTCAGAACCACGAGCCTTCTTGAGAGAAGCTTCAGTTTGCAAGAAGCTTATACCAAAATCTGTTCCTATTCGGCCATTTTTTTACCACAACATGGTAGTACCATGACATGACATCCATGCCAAGTTTCACAATTTTCAGACGTGTTTTGGATTTACAAGAATTTTAAAACCAAGTTTCTCAATGTTCTCAGCCGAGCCACGATGCCCAGATGTTTTAATTTTATTCTCATTTCTTGCATGGGACCTAGAAATTCACCCGAGGACACAAATGCGATTTTTCAACCAACTTTGGTGCACGAGAGCATGTGCTTGTAGTTCAAATTTCACTTATGCACATTAAATGACCAAAAACTCAATTAATGTATAAAAAACGACAAACGAACCCGGAATAATTCCAAAATTTAACAGGGGCAATAATGTAGTTCTATGTTGCCTTTGTTAAGAAACTCAAGGGGGGCAGCGTATATCGATTCACACTCAAAGGTGGCACATTCCCTCTTAGAACCACGAGCTTCCAAATCGGCCCAATTTTTTACCACAACATGTTGGTGCCATGACATGACACCATGCCAAGTTTCATGATTTCCAGGCAATTTTTGGATTTACATGAATTTAAACTCAAAGTTTCTCGATGTTCTCGGCCGAGTCATGACGCCCAGATGTTTGAATTTCATTCTCATTTCTACCATGGGACCTAGAAATTCAACCAAGGACACACATGTGATTTTTCAACCCACTTTGGTGCACTGGAGCATGTGCATGCAATTCATATTTAGATTATGCACATTAAAAGTCCAGAAACTCAACTAATGTATAAAAAGGCCAAATGAACCCGAAATAATTCCAAAATTTAACAGGGCACTCATATAGTTCTATGTTGCCTCTGTAAATAAAATCAGGGGGAGGCAGCATATATCGTTTCGCACACAAAGGTGACACGTTCACTCTCGGAACCACGAGGCTTGTTGAGACAATCTCCGGTTTTGCAAGAGGCTTATACCAAAACTTGTCCCAATTCAACCAAAAATTATACGTATGAAAATAGGGTTTAGATTATCCCACATCTCGCTACCTATACCAATAATGTACTATGATT
>NC_053026.1:42874424-42895053 GCF_003073215.2 Triticum urartu | reverse complement strand
AGCAGTACTCATAATAGTAACCCATTACTACCTACCTACCATCTTCAAGCAAGGCCTTGTATTTGAAAGAAAGTAATTAAAAACAAGGTATAACCTCAGATTTCCAACAGACATAATTTTACAGCCAGGCGCTTCCAAAACGTGTCAACGCCTTAATTAGAGGCTTAACTACTTCCTTGTATAATAGTACTCCATTGATTAGAGTACAACCAAGACCTAGCTCCCCAGAGTATTAATTAAGGATACTATTATATCTTTGTTGATGCCCTTATTTGAGTCCAATGTATATATTTTACGCGTTTCTTTCCTCTTTTTTCCTGGCTGGTAAATAGAGTTTCCTAACATATTTCAATAGAGTTCCTAACATATTTTTTCTTTCCTTTCCTTTTGAAAGCACGCCCTTGCATATGCATACAAAATATAAACAACACCTTCAGAAATTATTCACCAGATTACTTTTTTCGACAAAGTTTGACCAAATTACTAATTGCTTATATTTGTTTTTAGGGGAATGCCATACAACACACATTATTAAGGTTTACAACGAGTTGCATCATTCAACACCTCTTACAAGATAAAATCAAGGGGACCAGAATCCCCCAAAACAGGAGTAGATGTATCCAACGAGTGTCTTGCAAGTTTATGCGCCACCATATTAATATCCCTCGGACAGTGCTAAAATGAAACTTCGCCAATAATTCATGCCTCTTGAAAACAATCCACAAGAGCAGTTGAATATGGGACCCAAAACTTCCATTTCTCCATTACAAGCTTGAACTACTTCTAGTGAGTCAGATTCAAATATAGCCATAGAGCACCCCCAAATTCTTAGCAAGTTCAAGTTCCTTGAGCAACGTCGTTGCTTCTACTGTAATAGTGTCAAGTACATACTCAAACAGCCAAGATCCTCCATCAATCGCCTGCCCATGATAATTTTTAGGTCCACCGTTGTTGCTTCCATATCATTTGGAAAGAAAGCCACATCTACATTCATTTTAAGACTTGGAGTGGCTTCTTCCACGATATTTCATGTGTTTGCGCTGCCAGCGATGCCCTCCCGTAGTTTGACATTAGTGGTTGAGTTGTGAAGGATGTGCTTGCAACTGGTGCAACATGTTCTCCTTCTTGCACTTCATGACGCTATCGCCAAATATACCATGGACCAACTACGGTGATCTCCTGAAAACCCATATGGCCAAGCACTAACAACTGAACCAGATCGATCAACACTTGGTGCCTGGTTAAATTCCCTCCTTCATAGCAAAGCATTTTCTATACCTCCCTTGCTCTCCCGCAGGTGAGCACGCGATCACGGATAACTTCTGGCCCTGTCTACATATTGGATATTGAGGAGTTGTATTGATATGCATGTTTTCCAAGACTCGCTAGTAGAAAAAGGCCCATTTGTCCCGGTTCCAGAGGCCCATTTGTCCCGGTTCTGGAACCGGGACTAAAGGGTCGGGACTAAAGCCCAATACCTTTAGTCCCGGTTCGCTTACGAACCGGGACAGGTGGGGCTCCGCGTGGCCGCTGCGGCGAGCCCATGTTATCAACCGGGACCAAAAAGCATCCACGCGTCAGCAGTTCAGGGGCTGGGTTTTTTGTTTTTTTAAGGGGGGGGTGGGGGTTTTGTAGGGTTAATTTAGGGGTTTCATATATTGTGTTAGCTAGCTAATAGAGAGAAGTGACCTCTCTTATCTCCGTGCTTGGTCGACGCTACGTACTATACGTATAGAGAGAACTCGCGACACGCTAGCTAGTAAGCAAATGAAGGAAACATTAAGTACACAAGATCGTCATGAACATATACAGAGAGAAGTGATCGACCTCCTCTTCTCCGAGAGATTGATCGAACAACAAGTTTTCGTATATCTATCCGACGCTACTAGCTACATATATACAATATAAGATCTCTTACAATCCCTAACATCTGAAGTCAAGTTGCCACATGGTATTCTCTGGCTTTATTGATGACGTGGTCAAGAAAGAATCCCGCGATTTCCTCTTGAATTGCTTTTATGCGATCATGTGTAGGAGTTCATCACGCATCTGCCAGATCTAAATTGAAGAAGAGGGTCAATACATGTGTATGAATGAAACAACATAAATGATGGTAATAAAATAAAATTGTGAATAATTTTGCTTACGCACTTCATATTGTTTTTCAGAGTAGCCCCGCTTATTAGAGGCCGTCGCGTTGTAGATGAACTCGCAAACGTAGTATCCACAGAAATCATTTTCCCGGCTTCCTGCCACAAGCACTTTACGAGAAATAGAGGTCAATCAAACTGATAAGCAAGCATGCTAAATGGTATTGATGAAACTATCTAGAATCAATGGAGATGCGGAACTAGTAGTAGTACTACTTTCGGTTGTTTAAATCGCAGCTCGGTCGGCAGTCCCGAGAAATTACGGTGAACTCTTTACAAACCCTGCCGAGACAAAGAACATAATTACTTGATATCAGGAAATGAACAAAGTTGCCATATGGTGCGATAATGATCGATTGAACTTACTTCTAGAGCATTCAGTCATGTTCACATACTCCTGGGAATCTTTTGTCTCAATCTAAGACGGCTTACTTCTCCCCGCTCAAGCTTAATCTCTAGGAGAATAAAGTGGAACATGCTGCACACATGCATAACTCATCAGTTACATTACTATAACCTTGAGTAATAAGGCACTAGTAGAAAAATGCTCATTTGTCCCGGTTCCAGAGGGCCATTAGTCCCGGTTCTGGAACCGGGACTAAAGGGTCGAGACTAAAGCCCCCCACCCTTTAGTCCCGATTTTGTTACGAACCGGGACTAAAGGCCGTCCACGTGGCCACTGTCTAGAGCTCCACCTTTAGTCCCGCTTGGTGTTACCAACCGGGACTAAAGGAATTTTTATGATTTTTTTTTGAATTTTTTTATTTTTTTCCCAATTTTCAAATTTCTAAATTATTTTACAATTTAATCTCTAATCACCCCTCATCACTGCTCACTTTAACCTATAATCTCTAATCACCCCTCATCATTCCAAATCATCTAACTTCCCGGCGGTCACCATCCTCTCACTACTCCAGCCTGAGCACGCTTAACTTCCGGGTTCTATCCTCCCCTCGTTTCCAAGTCTGCACTTGTTGTTTTCCTGACAATAGTAGATGTCAATCCTATTAACCCTCAGAGTTTAGCTTGAGCATGAAGTCACACGTTTCACTGTTTGAGTTTGAAACTATTATTCTAAAAAACAATAATTATTTAGTAACACTAATATTTATTGAATAAGTAGTTTGACCAGATTTGATCAAAATTCAAAAAAACTGAAATAATTATTTAGTAACGCTAATATTCTTGAATAATTTTTAGTAACACTAATACTTCTTGAATAAGTAGTTTGACCAGATTTAACCAAAATTCAAAAAAAACTGAAATTTGAGCATAACTTTTTTCCTTTAGAAATTTTTTTGCAAAAACGGCCTACGGCAGTCAAAATCGGATGCGGATTTTCGTGTTGAACATTTTGATATGTTATACGTTTTTTCCGACATCGTATGCAAAAGTTATAACCGTTTTACTTTTTCATAACACCTTTTTGTAAAACATGTCCAAATTTATGTTTTTTAATTTTCCTAACTAGTAGATGTAGTAATATAACTACATCTCGAAGGATTTATTTTTTGAAGTTTTTATCATTTTCTTTTGTTTTTTTTCAAAACTGAAATGGCGATACACGGGGTGGGGGGGTGGGGTAGAGTTTGAGACACGAACCCCTTTAGTCCCGGTTTGAGACACGAACCGGGACTAAAGGGCATCGCACCCTTTAGTCCCGGTTCGTGTCTCAAACGGGACTAAAGGTCTAATCTTTAATCCCGGTTTGAGACACGAACCGGGATTAAAAGGCATCGCACCCTTTAGTCCCGGTTCGTGTCTCAAACCGGGACTAAAGGTCTCATTTTAACCGGGACTAATGCCTTTAGCCGCTCGAACCGGGACTAATGCTCACATTAGTCCCGGCTCATAATGCAACCGGGACTAATTTGTATATTGAGCTGTGACCAAAGCCCTTTTTTCTACAAGTGAGGGAATCCGAATGTGCACAAGACAGTAACAGTCACTTGAAGTTGTAAGGAAAGAGTATTTTATCTTTGCTTTGATTTTTGAGCAACGATTGTAGCAAGTTGTCCTCGGTTTCTGAGACATTGTGTTTAACAGTAAATTCATGTATGATATTTGGGTTAATGAACCCAATGTCATAGATTTGTGCTTTTCTGCATTCGATGATCTTCAATTGCATAATATAGTGAGGATAATTATATATACACATGCAATGAAAGAGCTGAGCTATATATAGAGACTTAATTACAGAAAGTAGTACTTACAGATAGTAGCAAGCCACGAGTGATTTGTCGAAGGCCTTTTGATTGTAGAACTGGAAAAACTGATCAAAATCAATAGTTAACAGATCTTGTCCAATGAAGTCGTGGCCATCTTTAATTCTCATCGTCAAAGCATCCTTCCTAGACTCACTGCAGGTTTTCATGTACCATTGATGGAATCTTCGCATCATCGTTGTTAGAGGAGGACTTCCACCTTTGACGAGAGGCTTCCCGTACTGGTATCTGAATTCGTCAACCTCCATTGTATCAAAATGTACATCGTCGCCCAGGTAATCACCAGGATTGGTACCGGGCACCATCCCCAGCAGATTTGCGATGATATTGCTAGACACCTTGAGCGGGGGCACGATTGGTTCTCCTGTTCGCTGAGCTAGGGAATTTTTTCCCACTTCTTCGTTCTGCTAACCTTTTATCACTTGAAGTAGTTCCCGACCGGCGTGCATCTTCCAATGTCTTTTTAAGATAGCGGACATGGTTGTCATCCGGCAAAAGCGGTGGTGGTCGCTTCAGGGCATTGATAATGCGCTTCGCTTTCACCGGATCTATCATCTCCTTTGGAGGTGGAGGTTTCTTTGCAAAAAAGTCCTTCACATAGGCTTCACAGATCTTCGCGTTTTCCTCCACGGTCCTCTCATATGGTAACTTCTCTAGAGGCTTGAGAGATGGATCGTATCTGTATTGCCTCCCACCTCTGGTTGTACTGCTAGACGCCGGAGCGGCAACATCTCTCTTCTGTCGTTTCTTATGAGGCGGAGAGGGAGGCAGAGTGCTCCAATGCGCCGGAGGAGCCGGAGCGGCGGCGTCTGTCTTCCGCCGTTCTGACGAGGCGGAGGAGGAGGTGGACTTCTCGGACGCGCCGGAGGAGGCGAAGGAGGAGGCGTGGTGTCGGCCTCATGCGCCGGAGCAGCCGGAGAAGGAGGCAGAGTGCCCTGATCACTCGCCGGAGGAGGAGGAGGAGGCGGAGTGCCCTGACTCGCCGGAGGAGGAGGAGGAGGCGGAGGCGTCCAGTTCGGAAGCTTGATGTGCTCCTTCCGCCATAGACATGGAGTCTTCGGAGCAAGACCCGGCTGAGTCCCCCCTTCACCTGTAAGGTGGTCAACCTCGAGCTCCTCAAATCCTTCCGTTACTTCATCCACCACAACAGCATAGCCATGTGGAATCGGACAGAAGTGAAAAGTTATGTTGGGTTGAGGAGGTCCAACAGAGCCGACAGCCGCCTTGACTTTGAGGTTCTGCCATTGCGTCATAAGCTAGCAATGTTGAGCCTCCATGATAGCATCCCCGGGGTAGCTAGGAGCCGTGAAGTCAGGCTGCTGAACGAGCTCGGTGGAAGCCACGCTGCTTCTCTGCTGAGATGGTGGGGTAGCTTATGGGGTAGCTCTAGCAGCTCGCTGGCTCTCAACTTGTTCCTCTAGCTTTTGTACTCTTGCATTCAGCTTCTGCATTTCGCTCTGCTCCAGTTTCCTCATCCTCTCCCGGGTTATGTAACCGCCTGCGCCGGGAAACCCAACCATCCACGCAACGGAGCCTGGCATGCCTCATGTTCGTCTAGGGTGCTCAGGATTCCCTAGGGCCTCTATCAGCTCGTCGTTCTCTCTGTCGGGAACGAACGCCCCTTGCTGCGCTGCGACAATACACTTCTGAAGCTTCTTGACGGGTATTGCAAGTTTCTTGTCCATCCAAACACACTTCCCTGTTTCAGGGTCCAAGGTTACCCCAACCCCGAAGAACCAAGTCCTTTAACGGTCTGGCCAGTTCAATGTCTTTGGTTCGACCCCTTTAGCAATCAGGTCATTCTCAGCTTTGTCCCACAACGGCTGGGCTTTGAGGTAGCCACGTAACCCCGTGCGATGGTGATACAGCTTCTTTGCAGCATTGTTCTTGTTTGTCTCTGACATCTTCTTACTTCTCCCAGATGTCTTGTAGGCCACAAATGCGGGCCAGTGATTTCTTATCTTCTCAAATCGGCCGGTGAATTCTGGAGTCTTCCCTTTGTCGACATATGTTGATTTCAACTCATTCCTCCACCTCCTGAATAGATGTGCCATCTTCTTAAGAGCATGAGACATGACTAGTGGCTCTATAACTGGCTTATCCGGGTCCTCCTCTGGCGGTAGGATGAAATTTGCCTTCAGTGAGGTCCAAAGATCATCTTTTTGTCTATCCGTGACATAAGTGAAGGAAATATGCCCGAGAGGCAATAATAAAGTTATTATTTATTTCCATATAATCATGATAAATATTTATTATTCATGCTAGAATTGTATTAACCGGAAACATAATACATGTGTGAATACATAGACAAACAGAGTGTCACTAGTATGCTCTACTTGACTATCTCGTTAATCAAAGATGGTTATGTTTCCTAACCATGAACAATGAGTTGTTATTTGATTAACGAGGTCACATCATTAGTTGAATGATGTGATTGACATGACCCATTCCATTAGCTTAGCACACGATCGTTTAGTATGTTGCTATTGCTTTCTTCATGACTTATACATGTTCCTATGACTATGAGATTATGCAACTCCCGTTTGCCGAGGAACACTTTGGGTGCTACCAAACGTCACAACGTAACTGGGTGATTATAAAGGAGCATTACAGGTGTCTCCGAAGGTAGATGTTGGGTTGGCGTATATCGAGATTAGGATTTGTCACTCCGATTGTCGGAGAGGTATCTCTGGGCCCTCTCGGTAATACACATCACATAAGCCTTGCAAGCATTGCAACTAATGAGTTAGTTGCGAGATGATGTATTACGGAACGAGTAAAGAGACTTGCCGGTAATGAGATTGAACTAGGTATTGGATACCGACGATCGAATCTCAAGCAAGTAACATACCGATGACAAAGGGAACAACGTATGTTGTTATGCGGTCTGACCGATAAAGATCTTCGTAGAATATGTAGGAGCCAATATGGGCATCCAGGTCCCGCTATTGGTTATTGACCGGAGGCGTGTCTCGGTCATGTCTACATTGTTCTCGAACCCGTAGGGTCCGCACGCTTAAGGTTACGATGACAGTTATATTATGAGTTTATGAATTTTGTTGTACCGAAGGTTGTTCGGAGTCCCGGATGTGATCATGGACATGACGAGGAGTCTCAAAATGGTCGAGATGTAAAGATTGATATATTGGAAGCCTATGTTTGGATATCGGATGTGTTCCGGGTGAAATCGGGATTTTACCGGAATACCGGGAGGGTTACCGGAACCCCCCGGGAGCTATATGGGCCATAGTGGGCCATGGTGGAAAAGAGAAGAGGCTGCCCTAGATGGGCTGTGCGCCTCCCCCTTCTCCTAGTCCTATTAGGACTAGGAGAGGTGGCCGGCCCCCTCCTCCTCTTTTCCCCCTCCGCGAATCCTATTCCGACTAGGATTGGGGGGGGGGAATCCTACTCCTAGAGGGAGTAGGACTCTCCTGCGCCCTCCTCCTTGGCCGGCCAGCCTCCCCCCCTCTACTCCTTTATATACGGAGGCAGGGGGCACCTCTAGACACACAAGTTGATCCACGTGATCTATTCCTTAGCCGTGTGCGGTGCCCCCTGCCACCATATACCTCGATAATACTGTAGCGGAGTTTAGGCGAAGCCCTGCTGCTGTAGTACATCAAGATCGTCACCACGCCGTCGTGCTGACGGAACTCTTCCCGACACTTTGCTGGATCGGAGTCCGGGGATTCGTCATCGAGCTGAACGTGTGCTCGAACTCGGAGGTGACGTAGTTTTGGTACTTGATCGGTTGGATCGTGAAGACGTACGACTACTTCCTCTACGTCGTGTCATCGCTTCCGCAGTCGTCTGCGTTGGGTACGTAGACAACACTCTCCCCCTCGTTGCTATGCATCACATGATCTTGCGTGTGCGTAGGAAATTTTTGAAATTACTACGAAACCCAACAGTGGCATCCGAGCCTAGGTTATTTATGTTGATGTTATATGCACGAGTAGAACACAAGTGAGTTGTGGGCGATATAAGTCATACTGCCTACCAGCATGTCATACTTTGGTTCGGCGGTATTGTTGGACGAGACGACCCGGACCAACCTTACGCATACGCTTACGCGAGACCGGTTCCCTCGACGTGCTTTGCACAGAGATGGCTTGCGGGCGACTGTCTCTCCAATTTAGTTGAACCAGTATGGCTACGCCCGGTCCTTGCGAAGGTTAAAACGGAGTCTATTTGACAAACTATCGTTGTGGTTTTGATGCGTAGGTGAGATTGGTTCTTACTTAAGCCCGTAGCAGCCACGTAAAACATGCAACAACAAAGTAGACGTCTAACTTGTTTTTGCAGGGCATGTTGTGATGTGATATGGTCAAGGCATGATGCTGAATTTTATTGTATGAGATGATCATGTTTTGTAACCGAGTTATCGGCAACTGGCAGGAGCCATATGGTTGTCGCTTTATTGTATGCAATGCAATCGCGATGTAATGCTTTACTTTATTACTAAACGGTAGTGATAGTCGTGGAAGCATAAGATTGGCGAGACGACAACGATGCTACGATGGAGATCAAGGTGTCGCGCCGGTGACGATGGTGATCATGACGGTGCTTCGGAGATGGAGATCACAGGGCACAAGATGATGATGGCCATATCATATCACTTATATTGATTGCATGTGATGTTTATCTTTTTATGCATCTTATCTTGCTTTGATTGACGGTAGCATTATTAAGATGATCTCTCACTAAATTATCAAGAAGTGTTCTCCCTGAGTATGCACCGTTGCGAAAGTTCTTCGTGCTGAGACACCACGTGATGATCGGGTGTGATAGGCTCTCCGTTCAAATACAACGGGTGCAAAACAGTTGCACACGCGAGAATACTCAGGTTAAACTTGACGAGCCTAGCATATACAGATATGGCCTCGGAACACGGAGACCGAAAGGTCGAGCGTGAATCATATAGTAGATATGATCAAATAATGATGTTCACCGATGAAACTACTCCATCTCACGTGATGATCGAACATGGTTTAGTTGATTTGGATCACGTGATCACTTAGAGGATTAGAGGGATGTCTATCTAAGTGGGAGTTCTTAAGTAATATGATTAATTGAACTTAAATTTATCATGAACTTAGTACCTGATAGTATCTTTCTTGTTTATGTTGATTGTAGATAGATGGCTCGTGCTGTTGTTCTATGAATTTTAATGCGTTCCTTGAGAAAGCAAAGTTGAAAGATGATGGTAGCAATTACACGGACTGGGTCCATAACTTGAGGATTATCCTCATTGCTGCACAGAAGAATTACGTCCTGGAAGCACCGCTGGGTGCCAGGCCTGCTGCTGGAGCAACGCCAGATGTTATGAACTCTGGCAGAGCAAAGCTGATGACTACTCGATAGTTCAGTGTGCCATGCTTTACGGCTTAGAATCGGGACTTCAACGACGTTTTGAACGTCATGGAGCATATGAGATGTTCCAGGAGTTGAAGTTGATATTTCAAGCAATGCCCGGATTGAGAGATATGAAGTCTCCAATAAGTTCTATAGCTGCAAGATGGAGGAGAACAGTTCTGTCAGTGAGCATATACTCAAAATGTCTGGGTATAATAATCACTTGATTCAATTGGGAGTTAATCTTCCAGATGATTGCGTCATTGATAGAATTCTCCAATCACTGCCACCAAGCTACAAGAGCTTCGTGATGAACTATAATATGCAAGGGATGAACAAGACTATTCCCGAGCTCTTCGCGATGCTGAAAGCTGCGGAGGTAGAAATCAAGAAAGAGCATCAAGTGTTGATGGTCAACAAGACCACTAGTTTCAAGAAAAAGGGCAAAGGAAAGAAGAAGGGGAACTTCAAGAAGAACAGCAAGCCAGTTGCTGCTCAAGAGAAGAAACCCAAGTCTGGACCTAAGCCTGAAACTGAGTGCTTCTACTGCAAGCAGACTGGTCACTGGAAGCGGAACTGCCCCAAGTATTTGGCGGATAAGAAGGATGGCAAAGTGAACAAAGGTATATGTGATATACATGTTATTGATGTGTACCTTACTAATGCTCGCAGTAGCACCTGGGTATTTGATACTGGTTCTGTTGCTAATATTTGCAACTCGAAACAGGGGCTACGGATTAAGTGAAGATTGGCTAAGGACGAGGTGACGATGCGCGTGGGAAACGGTTCCAAAGTCGATGTGATCGCGGTCGGCACGCTACCTCTACATCTACCTTCGGGATTAATATTAGACCTAAATAATTGTTATTTGGTGCCAGCGTTGAGCATGAACATTATATCTGGATCTTGTTTAATGCGAGACGGTTATTCATTAAATCAGAGAATAATGGTTGTTCTATTTATATGAGTAATATCTTTTATGGTCATGCACCCTTGAAGAGTGGTCTATTCTTATTGAATCTCGATAGTAGTAATACACATATTCATAATGTTGAAGCCAAAAGATGCAGAGTTGATAATGAAGTGCAACTTATTTGTGGCACTGTCGTTTAGGTCATATTCGGTATAAAGCGCATGAAGAAACTCCATACTGATGGACTTTTGGAATCACTTGATTATGAATCACTTGGTACTTGCGAACCGTGCCTCATGGGCAAGATGACTAAAAACGTTGTTCTCCGGTACTATGGAGAGAGCAACAGATTTGTTGGAAATCATACATACAGATGTATGTGGTCCGATGAATGTTGAGGCTCGTGGCGGATATCGTTATTTTCTCACCTTCACAGATGATTTAAGCAGATATGGGTATATCTACTTAATGAAACATAAGTCTGAAACATTTGAAAAGTTCAAAGAATTTCAGAGTGAAGTTGAAAATCATCGTAACAAGAAAATAAAGTTTCTACGATCTGATCGTGGAGGAGAATATTTGAGTTACGAGTTTGGTCTACATTTGAAACAATGCGTAATAGTTTCGCAACTCACGCCACCCGGAACACCACAGCGTAATGGTGTGTCCGAACGTCGTAATCATACTTTATTAGATATGGTGTGATCTATGATGTCTCTTACTGATTTACCGCTATAGTTTTGGGGTTATGCTTTAGAGACGGCCGCATTCACGTTAAATAGGGCACCATCAAAATCCGTTGAGACGACGCCTTATGAACTGTGGTTTGGCAAGAAACCAAAGTTGTCGTTTCTTAAAGTTTGGGGCTGCGATGCTTATGTGAAAAAGCTTCAACCTGATAAGCTCGAACCCAAATCGGAGAAATGTGTCTTCATAGGATATCCCAAAGGAACTATTGGGATACACCTTCTATCACAGATCCGAAGGCAAGACTTGTTGCTAAGAAGACTTTCTGAGAAGGAGTTTCTCTCGAAAGAAGTGAGTGGGAGGAAAGTTAGAACTTGACGAGGTAATTGTACCTACTCCCTTGTTGGAAAGTAGTACATCACAGAAAATTGTTTCTGCGACACTACACAATAAGTGAGGAAGTAATGATAATGATCATGAAACTTCAGAACAAGATACTACTGAACCTCGTAGATCAACCAGAGTAAGATCCGCACCAGAGTGGTACGGTAATCCAGTTCTGGAAGTCATGCTACTAGATCATGATGAACCTACGAACTATGAAGAAGCGATGGTGAGCCCAAGATTCCGCAAAAGTGGCTTGAAGCCATGAAATCTGAGATGGGATCCATGTATGAGAACAAAGTATGGACTTTGGTTGACTTGCCCGATGATTCGGCAAGCAATTGAGAATAAATGGATCTTCAAGAAGAAGACTGACGCTGATGGTAATGTTACTGTCTACAAAGCTCGACTTGCTGCGAAAGGTTTTCGACAAAAAGAAGGGATTGAGATGAGACCTTCTCACCCGTAGCGATGCTTAAGTCTGTCCGAATCATGTTAGCAATTGCCGCATTTTATGATTATGAAATTTGGCAGATGGATGTCAAAACTGCATTCCTGAATGGATTTCTGGAAGAAGAGTTTGTATATGATGCAACCGAAGGTTTTGTCGATCCAAAGGGAGCTAACAAAGTGTGCAAGCTCCAGCGATCCATTTATGGACTGGTGCAAGCCTCTCGGAGTTGGAATAAAACGCTTTGATAGTGTGATCAAAGCATTTGGTTTTATACAGACTTTGAGAAGCCTGTATTTACAAGAAAGTGAGTGGGAGCTCTGTAGCATTTCTGATATTATATGTGGATGACATATTACTTGATTGGAAATGATATAGAATTTCTGGATAGCATAAAGGGATACTTGAATAAGAGTTTTTCAATGAAAGACCTCGGTGAAGCTGCTTACATATTAGGCATTAAGATCTATAGAGATAGATCAAGACGCTTAATTGGACTTTCACAAAGCACATACCTTGACAAATTTTTGAAGAAGTTCAAAATGGATCAAGCAAAGAAAGGGTTCTTGCCTGTGTTACAAGGTGTGAAGTGAGTAAGACTCAATGCCCGACCACTGCAGAAGATAGAGAGAAAATGAAAGATGTTCCCTATGCTTCAGCCATAGGCTCTATCATGTATGCAATGCTGTGTACCAGACCTGATGTGTGCCTTGCTATAAGTCTAGCAGGGAGGTACCAAAGTAATCCAGGAGTGGATCACTGGACAGCGGTCAAGAACATCCTGAAGTACCTGAAAAGGACTAAGGATATGTTTCTCGTATATGGAGGTGACAAAGAGCTCATCGTAAACGGTTACGTTGATGCAAGCTTTGACACTGATCCGGACGATTCTAAATCGCAAACCGGATACGTGTTTACATTAAACGGTGGAGCTGTCAGTTGGTGCAGTTCTAAACAAAGCGTCGTGGCGGGATCTACATGTGAAGCGGAGTACATAGCTGCTTCGGAAGCAGCAAATGAAGGAGTCTGGATGAAGGAGTTCATATCCGATCTAGGTGTCATACCTAGTGCATCGGGTCCAATGAAAATCTTTTGTGACAATACTGGTGCAATTGCCTTGGCAAAGGAATCCAGATTTCACAAGAGAACCAAGCACATCAAGAGACGCTTCAATTCCATCCGGGATCTAGTCCAGGTGGGAGACATAGAGATTTGCAAGATACATACGGATCTGAATGTACAGACCCGTTGACTAAGCCTCTTCCACGAGCAAAACATGATCAGCACCAAAGCTCCATGGGTGTTAGAATCATTACTGTGTAATCTAGATTATTGACTCTAGTGCAAGTGGGAGACTGAAGGAAATATGCCCTAGAGGCAATAATAATGTTATTATTTTATTTCCTTATATCATGATAAATGTTTATTATTCATGCTAGAATTGTATTATCCGGAAACATAATACTTGTGTGAATACATAGACAAACCAAACGTCACTAGTATGCCTCTACTTGACTAGCTCATTAATCAAAGATGGTTATGTTTCCTAACCATAGACATGTGTTGTCATTTGATTAATGGGATCACATCATTAGGAGAATGATGTGATTGACATGACCCATTCCATTAGCTTAGCACCCGATCGTTTAGTATGTTGCTATTGCTTTCTTCATGACTTATACATGTTCCTATGACTATGAGATTATGCAACTCCCGTTTACCAGAGGAACACTTTGTGTGCTACCAAACGTCACAACGTAACTGGGTGATTATAAAGGAGCTCTATAGGTGTCTCCAAAGGTAAATGTTGGGTTGGCGTATTTCGAGATAAGGATTTGTCACTCCGATTGTCGGAGAGGTATCTCTGGGCCCTCTCGGTAATGCACATCACATAAACCTTGCAAGCATTGCAACTAATGAGTTAGTTGCGAAATGATGTATTACGGAATGAGTAAAGAGACCTGCCGGTAATGAGATTGAACTAGGTATTGAGATACCGACGATCGAATCTCGGGCAAGTAACATACCGATGACAAAGGGAACAAAGTATGTTCTTATGCGGTCTAACCGATAAAGATCTTCGTAGAATATGTAGGAGCCAATATGAGCATCCAGGTTCCGCTATTGGTTATTGACCGGAGACGTGTCTCGGTCATGTCTACATTGTTCTCGAACCCGTAGGGTCCGCACGCTTAACATTACGATGATAGTTTCATTATGAGTTTATATATTTTGATGTACCGAAGTTAGTTCGGAGTCCCGGATGTGATCACGGACATGATGAGGAGTCTCGAAATGGTCGAGACATAAAGATTGATATATTGGATGGCTATATTCGGACACCGGAAGTGTTCCGGGTGATTTCGGAGAAAAACCGGAGAGCCGAGGGTTACTCGAACCCCTCGGGAGAAGTAATGGGCCATAATGGGCCTTAGTGGAGAGAGAGGGGCAGCCATGGGCCACGCCTCCTCCCCTGGTCCGAATGGACTAGGAGAGGGGGGCAGCCCCCCTTTCCTTCTCCCTCCCCACTTCCTTCCCCCTCCTAGTAGGAGTCCTACTCGTACTATGAGGAGGACTCCTCCTGGTGCGCCAATAGGGTCCGGCGACCTCCTCCCCTTGCTCCTTTATATATGGGGGCGGGGGGCACCCCTAGACACACAAGTTGATCCACGTGATCATATTCATAGCCGTGTGCGGTGCCCCCTTCCACCATAATCCTCGATAATATTGTAGCGGTGCTTAGGAGAAGCCCTGCGATGGTAGTACATCAAGATCGTCACCACGCCGTCGTGCTGACGGAACTCTTCCCTGACTCTTTGCTGGATCGGAGTCCGGGGATCGTCATCGAGCTGAACATGTGCTAAAACTCGGAGGTGCCGTAGTTTCGGTGCTTGATCGGTCGGGCCGTGAAGACGTACGACTACATCAACCGCGTTGTGCTAACGCTTCCGCTGTCGGTCTACAAGGGTATGTAGATCACACTCTCCCCTCTCGTTGCTATGCATCACCATGATCTTGCGTGTGCGTAGGAATTTTTTTGAAATTACTACGTTCCCCAACACGTACAAGTTCGCGACAAGAATGACAACGTTATGTACGCTTCGACCAGGTGGGTCCCGACTGTCCGGCACTTCCTTGTGTTCGAAATTGTAGCTGGTGGGTCCCAGCAATCAGGGGGGCGAATCGTTTTTTTGCCCGGACGCACTTCCTTGCGTGCGAAGATGTCGCTGGTAGGTCCCAGCAGTCAGGGGGGAACATTTTTTTTGTGAAATATGGTTGCCCGTCCGATGGGTCCCTCCTGTCAGGTGGAGGAATCATTATTTTTCACGTAATAAGGAGGCACTTCCTTGCTGCGGTCGTGGACCTAGCTATCAGCCTCTCCACGTACAGTCCACGTCTGATGGAAGTCGTTCCTTGATCACGTTAACCATGCCGCGCCGAGAGCACTAGGGCGGTGGACGACAGTGAGGCCTAGGAAGGGGATGACGCGGAGCCGGGGAAGACGCGGCAGTGGATGCCCACACGTAGAGGAGTATGAGGGTTCACTGTTCGCTGTGGTGTGAGGCTGCCATAGCCGCAGAATAACAGGGGGTGTGGGTTAGTAGAGGGATGGCCTGGCCAGCAGTGGGAGTAGTAGGGCATGGTGAGGCCTCCGCGGCATCGCAGCCGGCCACGGGAAGCAGGAGCACGAGGCATGACCAGTGCTAGTTTGGGTGGCTAGAGCAAGAAGACCAGAGGTCGAAGAAGTACTACAGCCATTGAATGGACATCGTACGGTCACTGGAGCTAGAATCGTTCATATTGACTAAGTTGACAAAGCCCTCCATCCCCGCCAACTTAGTTGGCCCACAAGTCAGCCTCCCACTATTGTGGGTCCCAGCTAGCAGGGGAGTATTCATTTTTTGTGTGCGTAATAAGGAGGCACTTCCTTGCGTGCGAAGATATAGTTGGTGGGTCCGACCTGTCAGTAGTGGGAACGTTTTTTTGCTAAATACAGAGGCCCTTCTGGTGGGTCCCAATTGTCAGGTGGAGGAATCATTATTTTGCGCATAATAAGGAGGCATTTCCTTGCGTGCGGCCATGGATCCAGCTGTCAGCCTCTCCACGCACAGTCTACTTCTGATGGTGTCATTCGTTGACCACGTTGACCACTCCGCGCCGAGCGCATCCAAGGTGGTGGATGACGGCGAGGCCCCGGACAGCAATGAGCTGGAGATGGGAAGACGCGGGAGTAGAGTAGCCGACGAAGAGGTGTAAGAGGGTAAATTGGTTCTGGTGCGGTGTGGTTCGGCAGTCGGTGGAGAAGGACAAGAGGTGTGGAGGGGTGGAGGGATGACCTGGCCAACGGTGGAGTAGCGCTTCACAGCGAAGCGTGCTAAGCAGAGCTGCTAGTAGCAGGAGGCGGGAGCAGGTGGTCCCGGCGGCGTTGGAGGAAGAAGACGAGAGATTGAAGATGGATGCCGTTCATTGGATGTAAATCCAACGGCTAACGATGTCAGAATCATTTGTTGACTAAGTTGACAACGACTTGCATTGGCTTCGACCTATTGGCCCATATTTCAGCCTCCAAAAAGGTGGCACGTATTCAACCCATTTTTCAGAATTTACAGTCTTTTTTCTGCGAGGTAGAATTTACAGTCAATTTGATCTCTTTTTTTTGAATTACAGTCCATTAGCTAGGCTGCATGAACAAATAATGTAGCATCCACGCGGCCCATTTATGTTTTTCCTAAAAAATTACAAGCCATTTGCACTTTCTCGAAATACACGATTTTGCTGGGCTGATTCTAATTATAATGTTGGGGTGGGCAGCAATGTTATCAAAAAATAAACAGGGGCTGAGCATTTTGTTATATATATATATAATAAGTGATTTATTATTACATTGGTCCTTAAATCTTACCAAGCTTTTGTACACAATCACCAGGATTTTCGTTGCCAAAAAATCCAGGATTTTATTGTTAAGAAATTATTTTTATAAGTTAATAAGATGTGGGATATTGTTTTCTTACATATGTAAGTATCTGTTAAATATATGATGACAATAACAATAATATATAATAACATATAAAATAATTTAAATATATATAATATAGTTAGAAGGGAAACATAAGTTGGACCAGGCGTTCCTATTCTTATATAGAAAAATAGAACAGACCTCTGCGTTTTCTTCAAAAAAATACATAAATTGGGCTTGCCGATGTTTCAGGAAAAATAAACCTCGGATGGGAGGTCCATAGGCCGGTCGCCCTCAAGAAGATTGAAAGTGCGTTATATCGACTAGAGGGGGGTGAATAGGCGATTTTTATGAAATTCTTCACTGAGGAATTTGCCGGTGAGGAAATTCCTTAGCGAAGAACTACTAGCAGCGGAATAAGTACTCAAAAGTAAACATAACAGAATACAAGCATAGTCATCATGATGAAATGAAGACAGGCACAGAGTACAGGAAGCGTAATCACAGGATAACACAGGATGAAGACAAACAGACTGAAGAAATTGAACTGAGGAAATTGAGAAAGTCTTCAGTCAAAGTCTTCAAACACAGATATGAACAAACACACAACACAGTTATGAGGAAATGAAAGAGTTGAGGGAATAGAACCAGTAAGCTTGGTGAAGACAATGATTTGGTAGACCAGTTCCAACTGCTGTCTCAGTTGTACGTCTGGTTGGAGCGGCTGAGTATTTAAACTCGAGGACACACAGTCCCGGACACCCAGTCCTGAACACGCAGCTCAGGACACCCAGTCCTCACCGTATTCTCCTTGAACTAAGGTCACACAGACCTCGTCCAATCACTCGTGGTAAGTCTTCAGGCGACTTCCAAACCTTCACAAACTTGGTCACTCGGCGATCCACAATTCCTCTTGGATGCTCTAGACCATGACGCCTAACCGTCTGGAAGAAGCACAGTCTTCAAAGGTAACAAGCGTCGGATCCACTCAGGATCAATCTCTTCAGTGATGCTCAATCACTTGGGGTTTGTAGGTGTTTGGGTTTTGGGTTTTTGGTTTTTCCTCACTTGATGATTTTCGCTCAAAGTCCTCGGAGGATGGGTTGCTCTCAAATGACAAGTGTCAGTTTCTCTCGGAGCAGCCAACCAGCTAGTGGTTGTAGGGGGCGGCTATTTATAGCCTAGGGAGCAGCCCGACATGATAAGACATAAATGCCCTTCAATGATATGACCGTTAGGTGGATAGATATTTTGGGACAGCTGGCGCATAGCACAGCAACGGTCGGAATTTTGAGTAGCAAAATCCTCAGGGCTATCATGTTCCTCACTGTGTAGGCAATCCGCACTGGCGAATTCCTAACTCCTCAGTCAGAACAAATTCCTCAGAGAAACAGAACTTCTGTCATCTCTGTCACTGAAGAATATGACTAGACTGTATGAGATTTCCAATGGCTTCACTCGAAGGGATTGGTAGGTGTAGGATTTTGAGTTGAGCATCACATGGAAATTTTTCCTTAGTATTTCCTCGACCCCCTTTAACAGTACGGTGTTTCCTATGACTCAAGAAAGAGAAAATGAAACTATGAAAACAAAAGTCTTCACGCTTCATGTTCCTCGAATGAATACCAAGTCTTCAAGGTCACACCAATTTCTTCACTTTCAAAGTCTTCAGAAAGTCTTCAGAATACCAAAGTCTTCATCGAAGAACTTCATTTTTAGGGGTCGACTTTCTCTGTAAATATCAAACTCCTCATAGACTTATAGACCTGTGTACACTCACAAAGACATTAGTCCCTTAACCTATAAGTCTTCAATACACCAAAATCACTAAGGGGCACTAGATGCACTTACAATCTCCCCCTTTTTGGTGATTGATGACAATATAGGTTAAGTTTTCAACGGGGATAAACATATGAAGTGTAACTACTGATATTGAGGAATTTGATTGCAAGATATAGAAGAACTCCCCCTGAAGATGTGCATAGTGAGGAATTTGCTTTTGAAGCAATGCACACTTGAAGAGTTGAATCATGGAGATCTCCCCCTATATCTTGTAATTCATACACGCATTTGACATATAACAGTGAAGAATTTGAAATGCATGATGAAATATGGTGACTGATGTAATTCAGCATGCGTGCAATAATATTAACGAGGAATAAGCATGCAGAAAAAACATATCAAGAGTATCAGAGCACCATCGGGTTTAAGTTTACAACTCGATCCAATAAAGTCGCAGAAGAACGAGAGTTGTAACTTAACAAAAAACGCCCATATAGAAAGACCCGCTTGAAGACTAACTCAAAATTCTCCCCCTTTGTCATCGAATGACCAAAAGGATCGAAAATGAGGACTAACGCCCCTGAAGATAATCATGTTGATGAAGGAGCGCCAGCGTTGTTGGGGTCGTTTGTTGATGTAGGGCCTGCTGCAGTGTCTTCCAAATCTTCATGTTCATCACTGTCGCGCGATGAAGAATATGAGCTGGCCACCAGGGAGGAACCTGGACCTTCTTGAATTTCTTCGGTGGAGGTGCAGACCAGTCAAAATTTTCTTTGAGACCCATGTTCTTCAGATCTTCTTCACCATACAGATGTGACAGGATTGCCCAGGTGCGACCGAAGACTTGATGGAGGTAGTAGTGGTTTTTCTTCACTGCATTGTGTGTGGCAGTCATGTTGTGAAGAAGTGAACCAAACTGACGCTTAACCCATTTGTGATTTCGATCCACCTTCTGGTGAAGACTAAGCAGAAGTTCACGGTTAGTCATACACGCGCGGAGCAGTGGCTTGAGGAGTGGACTTGTGCATTGGCAGAAGTCATGTGTGGCAGAGTCATCATTGGTGGAATAAGATGCAGGCTTTGCGAAACTGACCATCCAATGGACGAATGCCTTCATCTATTACAGCTGGTGCCTTGCCCTTTCCATCAACTGAGGAATATGTCTGCTTGAGGACTTCAATTGGGGGCAAGTAGCTGAGGTGATTCTGGAAATCAGCTTTGTAGTTGAGTGAAGACCTTGTCCTGAGGAATCTCATAATCCAAGGTGCATAAGGCTTCAGCTCAAACGGAGACAGTGCAACATTGGCCATAGTCCTCATGAAGAAATCGTGATAATTGACAGGAATGCCATGAACGATGTTGAATACCAGATTCTTCATGATGCCAACAATTTCCTCATCAGATGAGTCGTGGCCTTTGATAGGACTGATTGTCCTCGTAAGAATATGATAGACAGTTCTGGGCACGTACAGCAATTCCTTCACGAGGAATTTGGTTCTTGGTGCCTTGACCTGGCTTCAAAGGTTTCATCAGCACCTGCATGTAATGATGTGTGAGCTCAGGTTCACTGTAGATGCAGCGAGCTTCTTCAAGGGGAGGACTGAGTGGTAGAGCACGAAGCAATTCAGAGGCTGGTGAAGTGTAGTGAGTGTTTTCATACATCCAGTACAGCACCCATGAATTCACATCTTCAGCATCTCCGGTGATGTGCAGCGTTGCATAGAA
>NC_053026.1:42863045-42873424 GCF_003073215.2 Triticum urartu | reverse complement strand
AATTCGAGGCCCCTCGAACCGAGCTGACATTTTTAGGACGGCGTTTCGATAGGCCGCCATTTTCGGATCCTTGGCGTCAAAGTCTCCATTTATTTGGGATATTGCAAGGTTTGAATCCCCATGCACCTCCAAGTATTGAATGCCCACGGAGACTGCCATCCGAAGACCATGCAACAGAGCTTCATATTCGGCTGCATTGTTGGAGTCTGTATACAATATTTGCAGCACGTACTGAACGGTATCTCCGGTTGGGGACGTCAGGACGATGCCAGCCCCTAGACCAGCCAGCATTTTAGAACCGTCGAAGCGCATGATCCAATTGGAGTATGCGTCGTACTCTTTAGTGAGTTCGGCCTCCGTCCATTCGGTGACGAAGTCAGCCAATACTTGCGACTTGATGGCTCATCGAGGTTTGTATGTTATGTCGAACGGGAGGAGCTCAATGGCCCATTTGGCAATCCGGCCCGTAGCGTCGCGGTTGTTTATAATATCATTAAGTGGCACTTCCGAGGCTACTATAATCAAACACTCTTTAAAGTAGTGTCGCATCTTCCGGGATTCCATGAATACCGCATAGGCTATCTTTTGATAATGTGGGTACCGTGATTTGCATGGAGTGAGGACAGTGGATACATAGTATACCGGCTTTTAAAGAGGGAATTTGTGTCCGTCTGCTTTTCGTTCGACGACGAGCACTGCGCTGACAACTTGATGAGTTGCCGCAATGTACAACAGCATTGGTTCGCCGATGTTTGGCGCGGCCAGGATTGGGTTGGTTGCCAAAATGGCCTTTATTTCTTCCAGTCCGGCTATGGCCGCGTCCGTCCACTCGAAGTGTTCGGTGCGCCGAAGGAGGCGATAAAGGGGTAAAGCCTTTTCTCCTAAGCAGGAGATAAAGCGGCTTAGAGCCACCACACATCCAGTTAACTTCTGGATTTGTTTGAGGTCTGTTGGGGTAGCCAACTGTGACGAAGCTCGGATTTTGGCCGGATTAGCTTCAATACCTCTACTGGAGACAATGAAACCCAGGAGCTTTCCGGTTGGTACGCCGAAAACGCATTTTTCCGGATTGAGCTTGATGTCGTATGTTCGGAGCTTGTCGAATGTGAGCCTCAAGTCTTCTATCAAAGAGTCGACGTGTTTGGTTTTGACGACCACATCGTCTATGTATGCCTCTACTGTTTTGCCGATTTGTTTCTCCAGACATGTCTGAATCATGCGCTGATATGTTGCGCCGGCGTTTTTGAGCCCAAAAGGCATTGTGTTATAACAGAAGGGGCCGTATGGTGTGATGAATGCCGTTGCGGCTTGGTCGGACTCCGCCATCTTGATTTGGTGGTAACCGGAGTATGCGTCGAGGAAACACAATGACTCGTGTCTTGCGGTAGCATCAATGATTTGATCAATGCGTGGGAGGGGGAAGGGATCCTTTGGGAAAGCTTTATTGAGGTCTTTGAAATTGACACAAAGGTGCTAGGATTTGTCCTTGTTTGGTACCATCACCAGGTTTGCTAGCCAGTCCGGGTGTTTTATTTCTCTGATGAATCTGGCCTCCAATAACTTGGCTAGTTCCTCTCCCATGGCATGTCTCTTAGGTTCGGAGAAACGCCGAAGAGCTTGCTTGACCGGCTTGAATCCCTTTAGGATATTGAGGCTATGCTTGGCCAGCCTGCGTGGGATTCCTGGCATGTCTGGGGGATGCCAGGTGAATATGTCCCATTTCTCGCGCAAGAACTCTCGTAGTGCGGCGTCCACAGCGGGGTTTAACTGTGCCCCGATGGAGGCTGTTTTTGTAGGGTCCATTGGGTGGACTTGGAATTTGACTATTTCATCCGCTGGTTTAAAAGAGGTGGACTTGGATCTCCTGTCGAGTATCATGTTGTCCCTGTCCACTGTGGAGTGTAGTGTGGTTAATTCCTCGGCCAAGAGGGCTTTGGATAATGCCTCAAGGGCCAGTGCGACTGTTTTGTTTTCGGCGCGGAGTGCTGTGTCCGGATCACTGGCGAGAGTGATGATTCCGTTGGGCCCGGGCATTTTGAGCTTCATGTACCCGTAATGGGGTACGGCTTGGAAGATTGTGAACGCCTCCTGTCCTAAAAGATCATGATAACCACTGCTGAACGGAGCCACTTGGAGTGTAATTTCTTCGGACCTATAATTATCCGAACCCTCACCTGATCTGGGATCCAGGGGCTGAGGAATTTCCAATTTTGGAAGTTCCGGTTCCGGGGTGTGACCCGATAATCTTGGCCCGCTGTCTGACTCTAAGTTCAGGGATCGGGTGTTGTCCTCCCGCGAACGGGCGTCCGGCTCAGAGAGCTCGGGAATCCGGACATAGTTGGTCCTCAAGATGGAGGAAAGTTTGCCGCATTGTTCCTCCACCACTGCAATATGATGGGTGACCGGTGGAGAGTTAATCTCCCTTTGATCGGGTTTAAGCCCAATCCGATCATAGTCCGTAGCAACTCCCAAGGCTGCGATGCGATCCAAGAGCTCGTTTAAGGAGGCGAGCTCCATTGGACCCATCTGTTCGACGAGTGCCTATTTGACATGGAGGCTATTTTCGATGACCCGAGAAGTCGGCGGCGGCGCAGCGACCGAACAGGCGGTCATGATGAAACCGCCTAGCCAAAGAGTTTGGCCGACAGCCAAAGTTCCCCCGACAGTAGTACCGTCTTTAAAGACGAGACGAGACATCCTTCCTTCTGGAGACGGCACAGAGGAAATCTCAATGAAAGCACCAATGTCGGTGTCAAAACCGAAGGATCTCAGGTAGGGGGTCCCGAACTGTGCGTCTAGGCGGATGGTAACAGGAGGCAGGGGACACGAGGTTTTACCCAGGTTCGGGCCCTCTTGATGGAGGTAAAACCCTACGTCCTGCTTGATTAATATTGATGATATGGGTAGTACAAGAGTAGATCTACCACGAGATCAGAGAGGCTAAACCCTAGAAGCTAGCCTATGGTATGATTGTGTGTGGTCCTACGGACTAAAACCCTCCGGTTTATATAGACACCAGAGGGGGCTAGCGTTACACAAGGTCGGTTACAAAGGAGGAAATATACATAGACGTATTGCCTTGCTTGCCTTCCACGCCAAGTAGAGTCCCATCCGGACACGAGACGAAGTCTTCAATCTTGTATCTTCATAGTCCAGCAGTCCGGCCAAAGGATATAATCCAGCTGTCCGGAGACCCCTAATCCAGGACTCCCTCAACGTTCATGATTCGCTTATAGTGGGTTGCGTGAGTGACTGAAACACCAACCCGAGTAAGGGGGTTGTTGCGTATGGGATAAAGAGGACTTGATGCTTTAATGATATGGTTGGGTTTTACCTTAATGATCTTTAGTAGTTGCGGATTCTTGCTAGAGTTCCAATCATAAGTGCATATGATCCAAGTAGAGAAAGTATGTTAGCTTATGACCCTCCCTCAAATAAAATTGCAATAATGACTACCGGTCCTACTTTTTATTTACGTACTCTTTATTATCTTGCAAACTTATCCAACAACACCTACAAAGTACTTCTAGTTTCATACTTGTTCTAGGTAAAGCGAACATCAAGCGTGCGTAGAGTTGTATCGGTGGTCGATAGAACTTGAGGGAATATTTGTTCTACCTTTAGCTCCTCGTTGGGTTCGACACTCTTACTTATCGAAAACTGTTGCGATCCCCTATACTTGTGGGTTATCACACGTCATCATTTCAATAGCATCAACTTTAGCTTTATCAACTTCAATACCTCTTTCAAAAAATTTATGCCCCAAGACAATACCTTCATTAACCATAAAGTGGCACTTCTCCCAGTACAAGACAAGATTAGTTTCTTCACATCTCTGCAAAACTCGATCAAGGTTGCTCAAGCAATCATCAAAAGAGGATCCATAAACAGAGAAATCATCCATGAAAACCTCACAAATCTTTTCACAAAAGTCAGAGAATATAGCCATCATGCATCTTTGAAAGGTAGCAGGTGCATTACATAAACCAAAACGCATACGTCTATAAGCAAAAGGACCGAAAGGGCAAGTAAAAGTGGTGTTTGCTTGATAATCAGCTGACACAGGTATTTGAGAGAAGCCAGAGTAACCATCTAGAAAGAAAAAATGTGTATGTTTGGATAATATTTCTAGCATTTGGTCAATGAAAGGCAAAGTGTAATGATCCTTTTTAGTAGCTTTATTTAATTTGTGAAAATCAATTACCATTCTATATCCTGTAATAATTCTTTGTGGAATCAATTCATCTTTATCATTAGGAACAACAGTAATACCTCCCTTCTTAGGGACACAATGGACAGGACTTACCCACTGACTATCAGCAACGGGATAAATTATACCTGCCTCAAGGAGCTTTAATATTTCCTTTCTTACCACTTCTTCCATCTTAGGATTCAGCTGTCGTTGGTGATCAATAACTGGTTTGACATCTTTCTCCAAATTTATTTTGTGTTGACATAGAGTGGAACTAATGCCCTTAAGATCATCAAGAGTATATCCAATAGCAGCGCGGTGCTTCTTCAAAGTTTTCAATAATTTTTCTTCCTCCTTCTCTGAAAGGTTAGCACTAATAATAACAGGATATATCTTCTTTTCATTAAGATAAGCATATTTAAGAGTATCAGGTAAAGGTTTAAGCTCAAACACGGGATCACCCTTGGGTGGAGGAGGATCCCCGAGGATTTCAATAGGCAAGTTGTGTTTCAGAATAGGTCCCTGTTTAAAGAATACTTCATCTATTTCCCTTCTTTCATTCATGAACATATCATTTTCATGGTCTAGCAAATATTGTTCTAAAGGATCAGTAGGAGGCACGGCAATAGAAGCAAGACCAATAATTTCATCTTTACTAGGCAATTATTTATCATGAGGTTGTCTACGAAATTTAGCGACATTAAACTCATGAGACATATTCCCTAAAACAACAGAAACAATATCCTTATTGCAGTCTATCTTAGCATTAACAGTATTCAAGAAGGGTCTACCAAATATAATGGGACAAAATCTATCTTGTGGGGAACCAAGAACAAGAAAATCAGCAGGATATTTAACCTTCCCACACAATACTTCAACATCTCTAACAATCCCAATTGGTGAAATAGTATCTCTATTGGCAAGCTTAATGGTAACATCGGTATCTTCTATCTCAGCAGGTGCAATATCATGCATAATTTCTTTGCATAAGGAATGAGGTATTGCACTTGCACTAGCACCCATATCACATAAGCCATGATAGCAATGATCTCCTATTTTAACAGAAATTAGAGGCATGCCTACAATAGGTCTATGTTATTTTTTAGTATCAGGTCTAGCAATTCTAGCAGTCTCATCACAGAAGTAAATAACATGCCCATCAATATTATCGGCCAAGAGATCTTTAACCATAGCAATATTAGGTTCAACTTTAACTTGCTCAGGGGGTTTGTGTGTCCTTATATTACTTTTGTTGACTACATTTGAAACTTTAGCATGATCCTTTATTCTAACAGGGAAAGGTGGTTTCTCAACATAAGCAGTAGGAACAACAGGATCATTATAAGTGATAGTCTTTTCTTCAACTTTAATAGGTGCAACTACTTTTACTTCAATGGGAGGATTATATTTAAACCACTTCTCCTTAGGGATATCAAAATGAGTAGAAAAGGATTCACAAAAGGAAGGTACTATCTCAGAGTCAAGTCCATATTTAGTGCTAAATTCATGAAAAGAATCGGTATCCATAAAAGATTTAACACAATCAAACTTAGGTGTTATACCTGACTCCTTACCTCCGTCGAGGTCCCAATATTCAGAGTTGCGTTTAATTCTTTCCAATAAATCCCATTTGAATTCAATAGTCTTCATCATTAAAGATCCGGTACAAGAAATATCGAGCATGGAGCGATTACTGAGAGAAAGCCGAGCATAAAATTTTTGAATAATCATTTCTCTTGAGAGCTCATGATTGGGGCATGAATATAACATTGACTTAAGCCTCCCCCAAGCTTGAGCGATGCTTTCTCCTTCGTGAGGCCAAAACTTATATATATAATTACGATCACGATGAACAAGATGCATAGGATAAAACATCTAATGAAATTCCAATTTCAATCGCTTATAGTCCCATGATCCCATATCATCACATAGCCTATACCATGTCAAAGCATCTCCCTTCAAAGATAAAGGGAAGACCTTCTTCTTGATAACATCATCGGGCATACCTGCAAGCTTAAATAATCCACAAACTTCATCCACATAGATTAAGTGTAAATCGGGATGCAGTGTTCCATCTCCTGCAAAAGGACTAGCTAGCAGTTTCTCTATCATACCCGAAGGAATTTGCTACCTCTTGAGCACTGTGTTGGTTTTCCCCGAAGAGGAAGGGATGATGCAGCAAACTAGCGTAAGTAGTTCCCTCAGTTTTTGAGAACCAAGGTATCAATCCAGTAGGAGGCTACGCTCGAGTCCCTCGTACCTACAGAAAAACAATAGTTCAACGCAACCAACGCGCTTAGGGGTTGTCAATCCCTTCACGGTCACTTACGAAAGTGAGATCTAATAGAGATGATAAATAATATTTCGGGTATATTTGGTATAAAGATGCAAAGTAAATAAAGTAAAAGTAAAGCAAAAGCAAAGCAATAAAGTGATGGAGATTAATATGATGATAAAGAGACCCGGGGGCTATAGATTTCACTAGTGGCTTCTCTCAAGAGCATAAGTATTCTACGGTGGGTGAACAAATTACTGTTGAGCAATTGACAGAATTGAGCATAATTATGAGAATATCTGGGTATGATCATGTATATAGGCATCACGTTCGAGACAAGTAGACCGAAACGATTCTGCATCTACTACTATTACTCCACTCATCGACCGCTATCCAGCATGCATCTAGAGTATTAAGTTAAAAACAGAGTAACGCCTTAAGCAAGATGACATGATGTAGAGGGATAGTTTCATGCAATATGATAAAAACCCCATCTTGTTATCCTTGATGGCAACAATACAATACGTGCCTTGCTGCCCCTTCTGTCACTGGGAAAGGACACCGCAAGATTGAACCCAACGCTAAGCACTTCTCCCATGGCAAGAACAACCAATCTAGTAGGCCAAACCAAATTGATAATTCGAAGAGACTTACAAAGATAAACAATCATACATAAAGAATTTAGAGAAGATTCAAATATTATTCATAGATGGACTTGATCATAAACCCACAATTCATCGGTCTCAACAAACACACCGCAAAAAGAAGATTACATCGAATAGGTCTCCACGGGAGAGGGGGGAACATTGTATTGAGATCCAAAAAGAGAGAAGAAGCCATCTAGCTACTAGCTATGGACCCGTAGGTCTGAAGTAAACTACTCACACTTCATCGGAAGGGCTTGGATGATGATGTAGAAGCCCTCTGTGATCGATGCCCCCTCCGGCGGAGCTCCGGAACAGGCCCCAAGATGGGATCTCGTGGATACAGAATGTTGCGGCGGCAGAATTAGGTTTTTGGCTCCGTCCCCGATCATTTGGGGGTACGTGGATATATATAGGAGGAAGAAGTACGTCGGTGGAGCTTCAAGGGGCCCACGAGGCAGGGGGCGCGCCCTACGGGGGGGCGCCCCTACCCTCGTGACCACCTCGTGGCTTCGTTGACGGAGGGTCCAAGTCTCTTGGATCTTATCTGATGAGTAAATCATGTTTCCGAAGGTTTCATTTCGTTTGGACTCCGTTTGATATTCCTTTTCTTCGAAACCCTAAAACAGGCAAAAAACAGCAATTCTGGGCTAGACCTCCGGTTGATAGGTTAGTCCCAAAAACAATATAAAAGTGGAAAATAAAGCCCAATAATGTCTAAAACAGTAGATAATATAGCATGGAGCAATCAAAAATTATAGATACGTTGGAGACGTATGAAGCACCCCCAAGCTTAATTCCTGCTCGTCCTCGAGTAGGTAAATGATAAAAACAGAATTTTTGATGCGGGGTGCTTCTTGGCATAATTTTAATGTAATTCTTCTTAATTGTGGTATGAATATTCAGATCCGAAAGATTCAAGACAAAAGTTCATATTGACATAAAAATGATAATACTTCAAGCATACTAACTAAGCAATTATGTCTTCTCAAAATAACATGGCCAATGAAAGTTCATCCCTACAAAATCATATAGTTTAGTCATGTTTCATTTTCGTCACACAAGAATGCTCTCATCATGCACAACCCCGATGACAAGCCAAGCAATTGTTTCATACTTTAGTAATCTCAAACCTATAAACTTTCACGCAATATATGAGCGCGAGCCATGGACATAGCACTATGGGTGGAATAGAATATAATGAGGGGGTTATGTGGAGAAGACAAAAAGAGAAAGTCTCACATCAACGAGGCTAATCAATGGGCTATGGAGATGCCCACCGATTGATGTTAATGCAAGGAGTAGGGATTGCCATGCAACGGATGCACTAGAGCTATAAATGTATGAAAGCTCAACAAAAGAAACTAGTGGGTGTGCATCCAACTTGCTTGCTCATGAAGACCTAGGGCACTTGAGGAGGCCCATTGTTGGAATATACAAGCCAAGTTCTATAATGAAAAATTCCCACTAGTATATGAAAGTGATAACATGAGAGACTCTCTACTATGAAGATCATGGTGCTACTTTGAAGCACAAGTGTGGTAAAAGGATAGTAACATTGTCCCTTCTCTCTTTTTCTCTCATTTTTTGGGCCTTCTTTTTTTTATGGCCTTTCTCTTTTTTTGGGCCTTCTCTTTTTTATTCCTCACTTGGGACAATGCTCTAATAATGATGATCATCACACTTCTATTTATTTACAACTCGATGATTACAACTCGATACTAGAACAAAGATTGACTCTATGTGAATGCCTCCGGGGTGTACCGGGATATGCAATGAACCAAGAGTGACAAGTATGAAAGAATTATGAACGGTGGCTTTGCCACAAATACTATGTCAACTACATGATCATGCTAAGCAATATGACAATGATGAATGTGTCATGATGAACGGAATGATGGAAAGTTGCATGGCAATATATCTCGAATGGCTATGGAAATGCCATAATAGGTAGGTATGGTGGCTGTTTTTAGGAAGATATAAGGAGGTTTATGTGTGAAAGAGCGTATCATATCACGGGGTTTGGATGCACTCTCAATGTGAGAAAGGGCAATGCACGGTACCGAAGAGGCTAGCAAGGATGGAAGGGTGAGAGTGCGTATAATCCATGGACTCAACATTAGTCATAAAGAACTCACATACTTATTGCAAAAATCTACAAGTCATCAAAAACCTCGGCACTACGCGCATGCTCCTAGGGGGATAGATTGGTAGGAAAAGACCATCGCTCGTCCCCGACCGCCACTCATAAGGAAGACAATCAAATAACACCTCATGTTTCAAATTTGTTGCATAACGTTTACCATACGTGCATGCTACGGGACTTGCAAACCTCAACACAAGTATTTCTCAATTTCACAACTACTCAACTAGCACGACTTTGATATTATTACCTCCATATCTCAAAACAATCATCAAGCATCAAACTTTTCTTAGTATTCAACACACTCATAAGAAAGTTTATTATTAATCTTGCATACCAAGCATATTAGGATTTTAAGCAAATTACCATGCTATTAAGACTCTCAAAATAATCTAAGTGAAGCATGAGAGAACAATAGTTTCTATAAAACAAATCCACCACCGTGCTCTAAAAGATATAAGTGAAGCACTAGAGCAAAACTATAAAGCTAAAAAGATATAAGTGAAGCACATAGAGTATTCTATCAAATTCCAAATCATGTATGGCTCTCTCAAAAGGTGTGTACAAGCAAGGATGATTGTGGTAAACTAATAAGCAAAGATTCAAATCATAAAAGACGCTCCAAGCAAAACACATATCATGTGGTGAATAAAAATATAGCTCCAAGTAAAGTTACCGATAGAAGTAGACGAAAGAGGGGATGCCTTCCGGGGCATCCCCAAGCTTTGGCTTTTAGGTGTCCTTAGATTATCTTGGGGGTGCCATGGGCATCCCCAAGCTTAGGCTCTTGCCACTCCTTGTTCCATAATCCATCAAATCTTTATCCAAAACTTGAAAACTTCACAACACAAAACTTAAAGTAGAAAATCTCGTGAGCTCCGTTAGCGAAAGAAAACAAAAGACCACTTCAAGGTACTGTAATGAACTCATTATTTATTTATATTGGTGTTATACCTACTGTATTCCAACTATCTCTATGGATTATAAACTATTTTACTAGCCATAGATTCATCAAAATAAGCAAACAACACACGAAAAACAGAATCTGTCAAAAACAGAACAGTCTGTAGTAATCTGTAGCTAGCGCAAGATCTGGAACCCCAAAAATTCTAAAATAAATTGATG